>NW_010972609.1:8668437-8768929 GCF_000737465.1 Haliaeetus leucocephalus
GCGGCGCTCCGCTCCGCTCCGCTCGAGGGCCGGCGGCGGGGCGCCGCGACGGGCTTGCAGCGCTTTGCGACCCAGTTGCGAAGTACGGGCTTGCTAACGGGGGTCTGCCGGGAGGGTCCGCTATGTGCTTCGCAACGGGCCGCGGGAGCCGGCTGCGGCCCGCCCCCCGCACCCCGCCGCCTGGGGTGGCTTCCCCTGGGGAAGCCCAGTTTACCCGCACACGCGTCCCACCCCTGGGGGCACCGCGGAGCCCTGCGCGAACGAACCGCCGCCCATCCCGAGGAAACGCAGGCCTGCCCCCGGAAGGCCACCGGCAGCACCCCGGGGCCCCAGAGAGCCCCGGAGCGGGGGGGGGGGAGCGGGGAGGCTTTGTACGCGTCGCGCCCCAAAGCGACGTGGACGCGGCGTGGCCCAGGGGTCCGCGGTCTTCGCCCCGGACCCGGGTCACGACTTCTCTCGCAAAACCGGCCCCGGCTTCGGATTTCCCAATGCAAGTTTTGCACCGCTCTAGTTGGGAGCCCAAGTGGCGCCAGACTCCCTTTACCCTTCCTGCACTGGCGCAACCCATCCCCCAGAAACGCTCCCCACGCATTATCGGAAGGCACGTCCCCTTCGGTTAACAATCCGCTACCTTATGGAAATCATCACAGGGCAGGCACAGCTGTTGTGCTTGTGAAAATTATGCAAATACGGCATAAGCGAAATGGGTAACTGGACACCTCGGTGCCTGTTTGTGAAATAAATTGCCTATTTTGATGTGCAAACATACATTTCTATCCACCTTTGAAAGTTTGCCCAGCAGGGCCACCACTTTTGGAGATGTCAGGAAAATCACATTACAACCTCAGTAGAACCACATGTTGGTGTCATCAGACAGCATTAGCGTGCTCACATCACATACGACTTCATGGCATGCTGGGGGGATTCACAATAAATGCCCTGTATATTACTTTTGTGTGATATTAAGAAAAGATGTTGAGCGTGTCTCTCTCTCGATACCAGAAACGTGCTCGTCCTGGTGATTTCCCACTACCAATCTTGTAAGACAGCCATGCTGATAACAGCCACCATTTTAGCCTGTGACCGACCCAGGAGCCTCTTGAAAATGAGCCACTTAAAGCTCACGTTGCAGTTCACACAGGGGCTGCAACTGTCTTTTACCTTTGTGGACCAGGCACAGGGTGTGTATGATAGGCAGTGCAAGCAAAAGATGTAAAGTTCCCACTGATCACACGAGTGATACTGACTGAAATCTACTGAAACCCAACCCTACAGAAATGGCATGCAACAAGTAACAATTCCAAATGAAGCCAAAGTTTGAGCAGGTCAAAGGACTGGGAGAATGCAAAAATGAACATGATTTAGGATATTTTTTCCCCACACCATTCCGCACTGGCTGAAAAATTTCTTCCCCAAAGTAGGCTACAAGGAACACCCTCACACACAGAGAGAATTTCATTTCTCTTCCCCTCCTCCTTTCCAAATAGCTCTAGTAATATTGTCTAATAACTAAGTGCCTGCACAATTTGTAAAATTCAGTCACTCTGCAGAGGTCTATATGAAAGCCATAGTCTCTTGAATGTACCCAAAGTTTACCAACTCTTTTGCAAAGCCAGAACAGAAAAATGGGAAAAAACATTGCCCCCTAACACCTATACCATAGATTTTTTGGTCACTAGACTTAAACTCACTCCATTATGTTCACTGTATGCACAGAAATGTGAAGTGTCTTTAAATGAATGTGATTTTTTTTTTTCTTTTCTATAAGGCTTGCAGAGAAAGTAGCAAGAATACTGACTCTAACTTCTATGCCTGTGCAGGGCCCAAAAGGTATCGTAGCTCTGTACACATGGAGGGACAATTGCAAATTTTCAGACAATGGATAAACTGAGTTTGAAAACTTCTTACCCATAGCAGTTCTAACAAATGAAAGTGATGAAAAATTTGCAGGACTATGCTCTCCTAGTGGAAAAGAAAAACAAAGGGGGGTTGTTTCTACACCAGTGGTCGTGGATGAACTCAAACTCAAACCAGGTTGTAGCTGTTTGACCGCTTCTGCAGACAGACAGTTCAGTAGCTCTTTTGCCATTCAGAACTCTTTCAAGAAGAATAATTAAATTTACCTGATACCTGCCCATTTTGCTGTTACCTGCAAGCAGCAGGGAAAGCTCTGAAACTTTGTATGTTAGTGTTCTTCACGGGCAGTGAGCTCTCAAAAACAAATGCTTGGGGAAGACTTGAGGTCTTCCGTTAGCACAACGTAAAATTCATCCACAATCCACAGCTTCCAACTCAAAGCAGAGTCCTGACAATAAATTGCTCACAGACAACTATACCAATTAACTACCAAAACTGAGGCCAAGATGAACAGCAAACTAGTATGGTGACTAAATCATGGCACTTGCTGAGCATAGGTCTGTGGGCCAGTGAGCTCCCGATAAAACCAATAGCCTCTGAACACCGAGGTAGGGAAACTCTGTCAAGTATTGATCTTTCTTGCCTCTTGGCTCATATATCCTGTAGGTTGTCATGTCATGCCATGTCATAGCATACCATATTGGCAGTCACTTCAAAAAATACATACTTGGAATCCCAATGAATTTCTGACAGAAAAAAAATCTGTACTGGGGGGAGAGAGGTCTGTGTGTTTTGACAGAAGGTGAGGATGAGGAAAGACAACATCAGTATCATCCAGCCTGTTGGTCCAGCCACTGCCTTCATGCAGGGTAGGCTTCTTTGGAGGCCCTGTGGATGAAGAAGGAAGGTACATTTGAAGGCACATTCATACACAGAAAACTTTCTCTAATGAACTGCTGGCCCTGTGTTTATTGATGAATAGCTTCTTCAGGCACACAGGTGCGCTAAGAGTTACAAAAGCTGAAGAAAACAAAGGGACATTGGGACAAGCCCAGACAGGGGCATTTCCTGGGGACAAATGCTTATATCTCAGCTAGAAAGGAGACATACAAGTGGGGAATACAGGAAAATACATTAAGAAAGAGAAAGAATGAGACTCAAGAGACAGACACCAATAAAAAGACTTCAGGGAGAGAAACTGGGGAAAGAGAAGAGACACAGAAAAGGGGAGAGAAGGGAAAGTGAGAGAAATATTTGTGACTATAGAAGGAAGGCAGGAAGAATAAAAGAAAAAGAAAGTTTAAAAAGGGGGATAAAAATGGAGAAAGGGAAACCTGAAGATGAAAAGGAATCGATTGGGGCAGAAAGAACAGCTCAAGGGAAATCAGCTGGGAGAGCAAGGGAGATTGTCGTTTATGAGAAGAAAAATAAGTAGTAGAAACAGGAAAGCTTAACAATAAAAGGACTAAGGTAAGGAAGGCTAGAAAGAACAAGCAAAAGAATATATGATTAGAGAATAAAGATCTACAGTACTATCAAGTCTTGCATTTGTCAGTGAAATACTGAGTGCAAGTCCTACTGAGACTGGGGTGGAGGCAAGTGTGAACATACCTAAAGATAAGATGGAAGTTGGATTGTAGTTTACATATAGGAACCACTTTTGTCTTCATTAATGAGACCACTGATAGTAGGGGGCATCAGGGAGCCTAACAGAAGAATTGTAATTCCCTTTCCCTTTGCCATTAGCTACGCCAGGTACAGGGCACATAACTTCGATGCTGCATCCCAACACCCAAAAACAGATGACGCTTTTAAGTCTCCAAGAGATGAAACAGTACCCAAAGATACAGGGTTAACAGAATTCCTAGTTTACTCTAGGAATAAGTAAATTCTCATCTGCCTAGAGAGTATTGTCAGATGAAAACAAGATGGACTCTGCAAATTCTAGATCGAGAGCCCATTTTGGACTTGGAATGAACCTAAAAGCTCAACCATGCTTGGATACAGCATTTTGGTTACAAATACTGAAAGGATTTTAAAACTTTGTAATTGGATTGCAGTTCAGATTAGGAAAACCACTAATCTCAGGAAATGCTTAAAAGCAGTATGTAGATTAGGATTAATCTATAGCGTGCAAAGAATTAAATACCCAAATCAACGTGTGGTTGAACATGCCAACAAAAATACTACAGGGAAGCTGTAATGTAATGGAACAGAGCTCTCCATATTATAAATCTAGCTGCTGAGCTTTGTAAAGCGGCAGACAGCATAAAGAATGAAAACAAATAACAGTTTAATAATGAATTACAATAATTGAGTCAAGAGGAAGCCAGGACATGAACCATGGCCTCAGAGCCCAACTGAGTTAAAATAGTACAGAGAGTGGGTATATATAATTTCAGACAATTCTGGTTGCTTATTTCTAAAGGTGAACTGAGAGCTTTTTAAAATTACACGACCAGAGTCCAGGGCTGTGTGTTTCTCCCATTGATGAAATCACTAACGTCAAAATGGTGTGGCTCTTATCCTGCTTTAAAGCAAACAATGTAAGCACAGCAGCTTATTCCTTCTACTGATAGCAATAATTCTTAGCACCACTGATTGAAACAAATTGCTGTGAAAACCACTTGGGTGGTTGGGGTTTTAAGAAATATTTTGCACTACATATTTTGTTGTGTTATCATCATTTTCTGCTGGAGGAAAAAAAAGGAGAAAAAAAATTTCCTATTCAAATTCCCAAAGAATCTCTTTTCTTTGATTCATCAAAATTTCAGGCTTCTGAGCACTTCTCAGCCTGCTTAATATGCAAATGGCATATTTTGTTCCCTCCCTTCACTTTGGCCCACATTTCTAATGGTTTGTAGATGCTTGAAGTTAGGTGTAGGTATTTTTAATCCTCTTCAGTCCCTAAGTGCCTAATTTCTTTTGATTTCAATGGTTTTTAGGTGGGTACCTATTCTGGAACTCTCAATACTTATCTAGACACCTGAATAATAATAATAATAATAATAATAGCAGCAATAAAAATAACAATAATAATAAAAGACACTTTAATGTTTATCTTAACCACTTGAGTACCGTTAAAGGCTTCCTTTAGATCATGCTCAAAATTTACATCCAAGGAATATTTCAAAGCACTTAAAAGCACCACCTGCTGTGAGATCTGTTGTACAAGGTCATTCGCAAGCATTCATTTATCTCACCAAAATGACTCCACAGATGACTTCTACAGGGAGAGGCAGGGGCCAGACTTTCTTCTTTCCAAGATGAATTATTTCTAAGTAGGCCTTTTCCAGTCACCGAGAAGGACAAGCAAACACCGCTCCTGGTCTCAGTTTGTCCCAGCACACCTCTGTGGCAGCCCGGCCAGCTCTCTACCCTCTGTCTCTGCCTTGGAGGCTGCAGTGTGTCCTTTCACGGGCCGGCCTTGCCTTTGTCTCCTGTAATGCTGCTACTTCCAAATTAGCCTGTGGCCACCTTGCCACCACCATAAAGGCAGGGGGTCCCACTCGCCCAGCTCCCCGCTAGGCCTGCCCTGGGCATCCGTCCACACCGTTTGTATGGAAAGAAGTATGTTGTGGGATGGTAAAGTCATTAACCAACCACATTTCAAAGAGCAGCAGCAAACACAGGAGTTGTTATATCATCTTAACACTTTCTTGTGGAAGACATTTCACTAGAGAAAGTGCCAGGCAGCTTCACCAGAGATAGCGACTCCTTCTGCAATACGACAAATTCCACTTTCACAATCAACTTTGCTGAGACTGCAAAAGGTGTAAATCAGTGCAGCATTTGGACCCATCTTTATAAACAACTTTGGGCATAAGCAGGCACTTGGGTGACATGGAGCCGCTGGCAAAAAGCTGAGCTGCGTTTCCTCCTGAGGCTCTTCAGCCTCAGGTCGGGAGTGCAAAGGCTGCTTCCCCTGTCACGCCACGGGCAGTACACGTAGGGGCTCCCTTGCCTGCTGCTTCATCTAATCCCTGGAAAGCCATGTGCTAAGGGAGAATTTGCCAGATACTGGGAAAGGCTACCAAAACCAGTGAACCACAAGTGACAGCGTCTAAAGTGAAAACAAACTCTCCCAAACAAGGAAGAATTGTTTAGTGCTCCTTATCCACACAGGGTCCAAAGTATCATTGGAAGTTCTGATAAATACAAAACCAAACTTCACCTGAAGTGGATACCCAGTATATGATCAAGGCAGGTAGGACAGACTGCACACTTAAGGTCCAACTAGAATATAGTTACCCTTATTTTACACTGATTTTTCCATTTCTCCACTCATAATGCAGGTAGAATCACACATGGTAAATAAAACTGGGAGAAAACCAAAGTGAGAAAGTCTGAGCTGTGCAGAGGTGTTAAGGGTGATCTTGCTAAGAAAGGAAAAACTCAGAAGACATATGTCCTCACGCTCTCTTCTGTGTCATCTGCATAATGAGACCTGCAAAAAGTACCCGAGTTCCTCTTGCCTCATTATTTTCTCAGTGCATATTCTTCTGGTATAATGTAGAAACTTGTTCCAGCCACCTGGAAAGCTCAGGGTTTGTTCAGGACAGAACCGGAGAGCTGCGAGAGCACAGCTCTCTTTCTGAGGTGATTCAAACCTAGCAGGATTCAGTCTTTCTACTTTTGAAGGTGGGAAGTGGGAGAGCAGAGGCAAAGGAAAGGGACTCTTAGAAGAATATGCTGCTACTTCCTGTTAAACTTGACTATTTGGATGTTCAAATGAGTATAAAAGGAAATCTAAAGAGAGGTAATGCACTCCTTACTGCAACTAATCCTTGAAGGCCAGGCTTACATGGCTTTTTGGTAGGAAAATTACAAAGAGTAATTTGCAGTTGGTTGGGTAATGAAAGAAGAAAAAATTACCTAAAGCTGCTGGGAAATCATAATGGGGTATGGGTATGTAGTTAGATGGACTCAGTTCACGGGGATGAGAACTACAAGCTTCTGGAATGGCAATTACAGAATTTGTAGCAGTAAATATCACCATGTAAATCCCGACCTTTCCTCATCCTTCCCAGCAGGAACCACAAATACTTCTCCTCTAGCCTGTGTTTAGGAAGACAGTTTTGGAAACAGGAAAAAGGAAAGTCATCTGAAGATGTAGGAGCCACTGAGGCTAGCTGGTGCTGTATTCTATCAGAATAGGATCCCCACCTTTAATTTTTAATATCGGACTGCCTCTTCTCTCACTGCTTTTTCTCTGTCATGTTCCAGTAATGACAAACAGTAACCAAACTGACGGTGTTACTTACTTGAAATTAAAACAGCTGCTTAATGCTCTTAAAATTCAGAGTTTTGTAGCTTTGCAAGCTGCAGTTGATGGACTGGCTGCTGTGAAGCTTAATCCTGATTGCAAATGCTCTCTTTGTTTCTTCTTTTCTGCTCATACGCTCATGATGTGTTACATCCCATAGAGAGCCAGTCAGGATACATTGCCGGTGTTTGAAATGGTCCATGGAAATGGAGGACCACCTCAAACAGGTATCCTGCAGGAAAAGCAATGCCTCCCAAAGGTGGGGGAATAGCTGTACGGTCTTAATGAACAGGTTTTGGCAGAAGGAAGATGGGGGTGACCATAAGTCATGCTAGTTTGCAAGTGTTCATCACTCAGGGCCATGTGCCACACAGCACACAGGGCAAAGTGCTCTGCCCACAGTGGGTGTCACAGGTAAGTGGGACACATAAGGAACTGTGAATCACAGGTCCTGTAAATGGTCATTAAATAGTTGGGTAGAAGTGTGTCAAACAATGAGATGATGTAATGGACAAATGCTTATCATAAACATAGAGAAACCTGACCTCATTTCACATATGATTTCATCTTAGGTGACCTCACAAGGCCAGTTACTCTACCACCTGCACAGCCTTGTATGTTTTATGTGCTTCTTTTACCCTCTAGATCCTGAAGAAATTAGTTAATTTGTTGTTTTTCACAATCAGTCCCAGATGGATGATGTCTGTCAGCATTTCCTGATTTACATAACATTTATCATTTTCAAAGCACTTTATAAACACTAAGCAGTTGATCCTCACACCACCTCTGTGCCCTAAGCATTAGTACTTCCTTTCTACCAACTGGAAATTGTTATGGAAAGTCAAAGCAATCCCCACGGTAGCTAAGGTAACAGCAGAATTCAGTACCATCCAATTTTTTAACTGCTCTTTCTGCCTCTAGCATGTCACACTTTCCTAATGCAAACACATCTACCACACTGCCCTCCAGTAGTTCTTTTTTCTTTCTTATTTACATATAAAAATCTTCTCCCCAGCTCTGTTAGTTCTTGCAACTTTTTGGTCTCTGGTATAGTTGAAGAGCCAAGCTCTCAACTTGTCTACAAGTCAACTTCCAAAATACTCTAAAAACAAATGAGTACAACTTTTGTGCCTTAAGGTATTGTATCCCAAATGTCTGTCAGATACAATTAATAGTTTTTAAAAGTCATCTTTTTAATTTATTCACTTAATATGAGGTCACAGAGTCATCTAAGTTCCTTGTGGGTACAGAATTGAGGTTCACTGAAAATCAGGCCCCAGCTGAGCTTTGGTAAATTTTTAAAGTAAGCAATTAAATGGCTTGTAAAATAGAGGTATTTCAGAACTGACATCAGTAACTGTTGGAAAGAACTGAAACTCAGAACGGCTGCATTCTTAGCTGCAGTAGAGCATTCAGCAATGTTAAACTCCTTCCAAGTACATACAAAGGAAATTAGTTTGATTTATCAATAATAATGGCTTTACATACGTAGTTATAGGCAGGTGAAGGCTTTCAAGTCACTTCTAACTGCTGAAGGCAAGTAAAGAAGAAACACTGGGTAGTAGCTAGACAAAATTAGAAGCCTGTAACCCCTTCTTTGGGCAGTGTTTCTTCATCTAATCTTGTCTATACTAGCAAAGAGTAGTGGTGCATGGCTGAACTCTGCTAGTACACCACCACCTGACAGCCCCTCAGCACAAAAAGGCTCTATAAGCCCTCCACACATTTGTCATTCCATTCACACAAAAAATTACCTGAACAAAAACACAGCACAAGAACTTTTGTTTATGATATTGCCTTTTCCTTCCTTCCTTCCTTTTTAAAATGTTTTCCCCACATGGGCATAGGTGACCCCAGACCTGACGCTCTTAAGGATAAACCTCCCTAACATTCAGTGTTGCAATTCATGACTTATGGGTTTGCTTCCATGTTAGATGCAATGGACAATGCTTCAGAAGAGCCAGATGCCTGAGAATAAGATTCAACACAGGTAAGTTAGAGGTACCTAGAACTAGCTAAAAGGGAAATTCTTAGGAAAGCAGTTAGAGGTCTGCCCTCTGTCAGCATAATGACACCTTGTTTGGCATAACAGGAGGTGTTCTCCTCTTGCAGTTCAGACCCTAGTTGCCTCTGCTGAGGGTGGGTGTCTCTGCTCTTGCTTTTCAAACTGGCAGCTGGCCTCCATGCTTTACAGCCATGAGAGGAAGAAGGTGACATTGCCATTCACTGTCCCTCTCTGGTAGCAAAGTAGATAAGCTTCAGTCCACTCAGGACTAAAGGAAACTTAAATTTGATGTCCTTCTCCACATGAAAGAAATAGATTCCTCCAAGCCCCATGGAGAAAGCACTGTCTAGCAGGAGGCAGATCTGTTGCAGAACGGTAGGTTCTCCTTCAGAGCTATTCACTGCATTTTACTGTGCTCCCTGGAGAAGCAAGCAGTGGGTCTGTCCCAGCTTTTCTGGGCAAGCCATTAGTGGATGTAGCCCTCCAAAATGGGAACTGAAATGGCACATAATCTCTCCGTTCCCCAAGACCAGGAGCATGGCCACCAGGATACTTTCTCAAACAGGTAGGCGGGCTTCATCAATTTTGTGGTCTTGGTGTAGCCTGGGCAAAATTTACTTTCTGGCTGCATCTGGACTGGAATCAGGCATTAAGGTATCTCTGCATTATAACTCCTGCTCACTCTGCTCCCTTTTGCAATAAAAGAATTAAAGGTTGAAAATGGGCCAGAGGGAAAAGGAAATCTAAAGCCAGTTGGAAGGGCCAACTGCTCAGAGGGAACATTCATTGACTTTACATTTTATATCAGTAGGCTAGCCATGCATGCTCCTTCTGACCATGCATTATAGCAAAACAATGGGGAAAATAAACTTGCGTGGGATCTAGTTGCTTTAGTAACATATCAATATTAACATCCTATATGTATAAAACATTGTCCATACCTTTTTGTTCTATTTTCTCTAGGTGACTGTTGTCTAACCTATAGGTGTTTCATGAATCCAGGCCAGTGGAAAACAGTAAGTAAAAACTGTTTGTTTGAGACATGGGTTTGTTCTGCTGCCCAGGTTTGAAGGGGGTGAGATATTTACCTACATTTTATTCCAGCATGGGCTCAGACACGCAAGCCAGTTTCAGTGGCTCAGCAAGGCAATGCATATCAGCTGAACTATGGCTGCTCAGTTACGTCAGAGCTCTTCATGGCATATATGTGAATCCTACATACAGAATACGAAGTAGGCATCCAGGCTGCAGCATTGGGAAGGGACTTTTACTCCTGCCTACATAGTTTTTAATCTCCAAAACCATGAAAGGAACTACTACAGTGTGGCAAAGGAATGACTGGGTGACACAACGTTGTGCTTCTGTGGCACCACTATTAATAACTGATGGCTTATGTTATTGGTGAGGAGGAGAGTTAAACTATTAAAAACTTAATTTACGTCTCTCTCTTCACTGTGTGACTCAAACCAGTTTTGCAATCTGTTACAGGTTAACTAGCCAGGGTTAGGCAGGGTGGGGCCTGCAGCAGATTGCAAAACTGGTTTATTCAATTTACAGAGCGAGAAAACATCCTTAAAAATAGGCAATCTAGAAGAAGACCAGATACCTTGCTGTCAGTTATGGCACATCACGCAACAAAACAGATTTTCAGGCCCCTCAGCTCTTGCTGCTGCATTGAGTGAGACACTGCATGCAAGTCACGTGCAAGCAGAGGCCACCCAGTATTGTGCTGCAGCTGAAGAGCGTGCCTTTCTTTCAGCTTGGAGCTAAGCTCAAAGGCACACCCTCACCTGCAGCCTCTCTCCTCTCCTCCATAACTCTGTGTGCCAAGTGCAGCTGGTTAATAGATCACAGATCAGACCGACCAGCTGCTTCCAGCGTATGGGGTCGTGGAGAAGGGGAAGCTGCAGGGCTGCTCTGCAAATGTGCGAGATGCAGGTCTGGAGCTGTCTGGAGATCAACAGGTGATTTCAAGTAGGGAAAGAAATGGAAAAGAGCTGTACTGTTTTCAGCAAAAGAGAGAGGGAATGCAATCTGTTGTCTCCTGCAGAGTTTTGCTCTTTTTGAGAGGGTAGGCAGAAATGCAGATGATGAGAGTTTCAGGCTTACCTTGTGGGGTATCTTGTACAGCTTCATCTGGACGTGGGATGTACCACACAAGGCGGTGACATAGGTGTACCTGAAAGCTCTCCTTTGATGTTAAACTGAGGAAGATGGAATACACAAAGCATGGGAAAAAACCTATTAAATTACATCAAAAGTCTATTGTATACATGTTAAAATATGTGGCAGATGATAGTTTCAGAATCTTGCACCCTCTCTTGTTATCAATGCAGTTCTTTTTATGCTTCCTGACAATTCAAATTTTGGCACTGTACAACGCTGTCAGAGAAGAGATGCGGTATATGATCTACCTTTCTTTATGCAGCCAATACCATCACTGTCCTAGGGAGTATTTCTAGTCTACAGCCATAGAAAGATCATCAGAAACTGAGAGCCTCACTTTCACTTACATTAGTGGGCCCTTCATATTGCTCTGGCAATATAAAAAGGTCATAAAGTTTAAGTTAAACCTAATGTAAAACTCACTTTAGCAATCCTTTACATTGCCATGGCAGTGCAAATTTGTCCCTACCACAAACATAACACAGCCATGTTCTGAATCTCTCTTATGTTGCATTATAACGGTGAGACACCACAACAGACCAACTGGGGAGCCAGAGGAGCTTCCTTCACAGGAAGTTTTTGAGAAGTTAGGATGTGCATCTGCCAGGGTGATCTGAGAGTATTTGTTCCTGCCTCAGTGCACGGCTAGACTGATTTTTCTGAAATCCCTCGCAGTTCTGCAGTTCTGAATGTTTATGTTTTCTAAAGAGACAATTTCTTTGTGTGTCAGTCAGTGTGGTCTGGTCTTAAATGTTACTCTGTATTTTTGCAAAGGCTATCAGTTTACCCACCGCAGTAGTGAAAATTAAAAACTACATTCTTGAAATTGGCCTGTTTCCTAACAACATACCAAAGAAAAGCAAACAGAAAAGGTATCACACGTAATTTAGTTAAGATTGCTTCTTTTGTATTTGCTACAATGTAAACATATATTCCCTTCTTGCTTCCCCACACTGTCCAGTCCAGCTGAATTGTGAACTGTGATTCTAAGGACATCCAACTTCTGAGCTTTTTTAAAACGTAATTAAAACTTCCCCCTTTCACCTATAAATTCCCCAAAACTGCTTCAAGTCCTGCTCTATCTAGATGGAAGACTGTTTTTTTTCCCAAAACATGTCAATTTTTAAATGAGGCTGTTACCTTTTATTTCTAATCACAGTAGCCCCTATTTGTTTCACAGCAGCAACTGTTGGGAGGGGACTTTCATGGTGACTGTCAGTGAAACTCCAGATTTAACAGCTATAACATCTAGAACCAAAATCAATGTCCATGTCAAGTGTTAATCCACAGCTCTCCTGTCACTTCTCCATGGAGGTGGCCAATTTCAAACCCAAGCTGTTCAAATTTCCTCATGCTGCCCCACAGAAGAGGCATGGGAATGCCCTCACTGCAACCTACAGTGCAGCAGAGGGAGACAGGTAAGCAATCCGTCTTGGGTAACAAGAATCGCTTCACTGTCATCTCACAAAGCTGCTTTGCAGGGTAACTAGCCCACACGGTGTTTTGGGTTGCTATGGCTGGGCTACCTGTGGTACTCAGACAAGCTCTGTCACCCCCTGCAATATCAGGTACCTCTACAGTGCCAGTGTAGCCCTTCTCCCAAGTTTCGATGATGAAGAAGAAACTTCAGGCTGCATATACATTAATGTCAGCCTTTTGTAGTGTCACATTCATGCTAGAGACAACAGTCCCAAAGGAATTGGACTAGCGCTAGCATTTCCCTTCCCTGGAGTCAATGAAGCAGCCCTTGGTTAGAGCTGAGGTCTGGGTGACTGGAGTAACGAGGTTCTGCAGTCCATAATTTTACACTGTGCATTTCCTCCCTAAGGAGTCGCACGGCTGGTTTATTGAAATCACACACAAATAGGTCTTACTGCATTTCTTAGAGATTGATATTAGAAAAAACTCAGATAGCCTCATTGTGAAATATGCTGGTGGAACCTGCAGAAATGCAGGCTTTATTCCTGGCTTTGTGATCAGCTGGACGGCTGACTTCAAACAAATCTTTTAACCCCTTTGTGTTTCAATTCCCTTCAGCGGTAGAAGAGGGATGCTCACCCCCTCTATGCTACTGCCATGTGCCGGCTTGGGCTGAGCACATTCTGGGAGCAAGGCTGGGCAAGCCTGTCCTACTGCTGACCTCCAACACCTGTTCCCTGGATAACGGGAGAGCTTCAGCTCCAATGGCAGCCAATACAAGACCTTTACCAGCACTCTATTCACTAAACAAACATGTCTTTTTATTGTTGTTATGATTGCAGGTGGTTGACAAAAATCCCATAAAACTTGATGTTGTAAAAAATAATAAAAACATTTAATGTTACAAAAAAGTTGCTTTGATACTAAGCACCAAGTTGGCATGACTAAGAGTGTAGCGTCACACACAGCAAAACTACTAATGCTCCTTCCACTCATTGAGAGGCTTTGGCCACTGTGACCAGGCCCCTTGGGTCCCTAGACCCCCTCACCACACACCTTCCAGGAGAAATCCTCAGCGGACCCTTCTTCCACTCTCAACTGAAGCTACTTCAGTAGCTTTAAAAGTGGCTCTGGGCTGTACTGCTCAACTCCAGTTCAGAAATTGCACTTGATGAAGCACAAGACACTTTACTCTGCCACAACTTCATGCCCTGGACCACGAGAAAACCTAGCAGTGACGTGGCTGTTCCCATCCTCTGCCCATGTAATGGCCATATCTGATCATTTGGTGTAAGCCATTTTTTAAGCTGAGATCCTAATTTTTAAAATGCTGCTCTGCAGGTCAGTCATTAGATTTGATCTGCAGTTATTTCTTATCTTGGGATGATCTTTTATAGCATGTGAAGTATTATGAAAGTTAGCATTTTTCCAGGGCAATAAAGTTTGCATTTCAGAAAGTTTTGAATAAATATTTAAGAAAAAATATAAATATGTTAGTTAAAGTTTAGTTTATTTTATATTTTATGACTCCTCTGGATGGCAGAACAGCTGTATTGGCTGCATAACATATTTTTTAGAGTTAGAAATATATAGCCATCTGTTCAGCTTGTAACATGTGTTAATAGGTATCTCAAATTTCAATTCAAGAAATAGCCATCTTAATAAATAACGTAATAGCAGGAAACTTGGGTTAACTAATGGAGACCTAGCTGTAGTAGTACTACATTTGTTTAAGTTAGTCATTACAGAAATATTCAGGTAAGCAGTACTTGTCTTAAATGGCACCTTTAGCTAAAAAGCATTAGAAAACTGCATTTCCTGGAAGTTTGAGACTGAGACCAAGAAAAAGACCTAGCCAAAAGCTTTCCAGCTTTCTGTTGAGATTTGGATACATTTTACAGAGATCAGAGATCTTTACTAACAATATACCCACCCAAGCTTCATAAATTTCTCCTGTGGACTTGGTGTGCCAGAGATGACCCTTTAGATAACTTCAGTACCCTATACTTGCATGGGTATACATGAAGCAAGACAAATTACAAAATAAAGTAAAAGTATGCTCCTTTTTTCTCTTTTTTCCCCCCTTTTTTTCTGCTCCAGAAGGCTCTTTTTGCTGCACAGTAACAGGCAGTGTAAAGGGCTATAATTCTAGGTCTTTGGTTGCCAAGATGAAGAAAATGTCACTCTCAAGCAGATGGTACTGCTCATGCAGAAGGTCATAGACTTGGAAATTCATTTAAACAACCCAAAACAAAAGCAAGGGAATGGTAGGGATAGTCCGTTATTATCTTTGAATATTGAAAAGAGGGTTGAGGAAGCACAACAAAAAAGGAAGGCCAGTTTATCCTTGGATTAGCTATAGAAAATTAATTTGATTTCCTTAACAGGAACTAGAGGGAAACATAAGCCACCAAAAGAAATCATGGTCAGATCCTTGGACCTCTACAGATGAGGATCTTATCTGAGTATGGGGAACCAGAGAGGACAGTGTCACCATAATTAATGGTCCCTATGCCATTTTCCACTGCAAGGGTGCATTCCATTCCCCCACCAACCAACTGGATGCTGGAGGGGCCTAAGCACCCTAGTTGATGCTGTTCCTGGTTCTGCCCTTAATTTTAGGACTGAGAAGCACAGAGAGCAGTTGACATCTTCCTCTCCCATCTCCAGTCATCTTCCAACTATAGCTCAGCAGACTGGTGAATTCTAGTCCTTTGTGGCTAGCATGGGGCAGATGTCATACTGGAGAAGTTACAAGAATATGACTTTATGATTTCAGAAAGTACCTTCACAGGAACTAATTAGGGGGCAACTTATTAACGGAGAAACCACCAAGTTATGAATGAACTGTCAGTTGCTGTGCCAAGTAACTTGCATCAGCAATTACAGTCATAAACATTCTGGGTAAAAGCACACTTAATAGGACCCTTTCATGGGCTGTGTAGTCTCCGTCACAGGAACAATTTAGTGATTCCTTTGTTTGTGCCAGCTAAAGAAGGGCCTGGAAGATCTGTGATCTCTATTCAACTTCTGTGACATGAATTTGCACCCATCTTTGCTATTCATTAACCACTTCCCTCCCCTCCCCCAACTCTTTAGATCTTATGGCTGTGGAGAAAATGTGATTCAAACATATTTTTGAAACAGCAAGATCTTCCCGAGTCTGTGCCTGAGTCTGAACTGCCCTATTCATATTAATCAGTAGCTTCATTGCTCTTGCAGCCATGGAACTGCTAATTTTTCAACAATATACTAAAACTGAATTTTTCATGTGGGCTTTGCCACAGACACAGGACATTTCACTTTGTTTCTACACTCTGCTGGAACCTCTCAGCATCTGTTTTTATCTTAGTGCTCTTCCTACAAGCAGAAAATCCGTGGGATTGTGGTACATCACTCCCGCTCTCTCCATTCAGTTAGGCAGCTGTATAACTCACCTCTGGCTCAGCCCCTGGTAGTGTGGCCACACTGAAGTGACACCAGTAACCTGGAATCCACACCAAAGTTACATCTCCTGGCACCCACATCATGCCTCTGTATCTTTAAGCTTGCCTATAAATTGGCATTATCACATGACAGACTGCCAAACCACCTACCTATAAGAGGCAAAATCAACCAGTATGTTGTATTTTTTCATGCTCTTCTCATCATTAGGACAATTTGTAAACATCTGAGAAGCTTTAAACAGTTGCACACTAGAGCATACAAATCTGACAAGCTTTCAAAAATGCACAGCCCCAAACACAGAAATACTTCCCACACAAACAGCCTTCCACAGCTCAGCAGCAGACATAGAGTTTGAAAACTTTTGCAAACGGAAAGAGACGTGGCATGTGACTGAAAAAGACAGCTATCTTAAATTTAAAATTGAGTAAAAACCCATTTTTATCTTCCATTCTTGACTTTTTCTCCCAGATTGCATTTTGTATCTGTCCCTTGTTAAGAATCACATCAAAAAAAGAAACACCTTAAAGTTTCCTAAGCAGCTAGCTGTTGGTACAATATTTCCTATGTGTTAGTATTCAAGGACTTCCAGAATATGATTAAAATATTATGAGCTGCTTTTATGAGAGCTGAAGTCATGTAAGGAGATTTATATAGGCCATTGCAACCTTCCTATCAACTGTAACTTTGCTTAAGGCTACTGTTTATGCTTTCAGAAAATACTGGAGATATCTAAGGTCTAAGGCACCAGAAAAAAGGAAAGGGAGACAAGCATCTGTCATAGTACATGGAAAATGAATCCTTCTGGCAACTCCTGCCCAGCCCTAGATTAATATGGATTTACAATTAACATCATCAGTGAATCAAGCAGCGTCGTAATTGTTTCTGCAGCTATTCTAAAACTTTCTTCTGCACAGACATAACCTAATTCTAACTTAGTAAGACAGAACAGCTTGACACATTTGTTATCTAAAGACCACTTCAGCCAAAGAACATAATGAAAAAGCATGGGAACTTGACTCAGGAGCAAAGGCTCTTCTTTAATATTTGTTCCAAAAATAAAGCAGCCTCTCCCCCCTACATCTCTCATTATTTCTTATTCTTGTAGCTCTTAATTTTGCCCCAAGGACTGCTTCAAAAATACATTCTCTTTGATAGGATTGCTTAATACTGCTCAGTCAAGTGGGATTAGAGCCTTCTGAGGGAAAGAACATATTTCTTATTCATTTTCTTGACTAATTAGTAAAAATTAATTTGGGAAACCTTCCTTGTAGAAGTATCACTCACCTCTTCTTCACAGTGGGGATTAATAACCAGCACGCGCTATTGCTCGACACCCGAGTGCAGCTGGCAGGCAGTTCTGCCACACCAGCCCCAGAGCCTTGTGGAGAAAGGCACTGCGGCTGCAGTCTTCACGCAGCGACTCAGGTCTCTGAAAACCTGTTATTCCTTCTCACAGGCACACGCTTAATGATTTCATCACTACAGTATCTAAGGGCTGCTACAAAGGGGAACTAACCAAGCGTAGCCCTGCTCTGGAGTCATTCCTCCAACTAGTCTGTAGGGAGAACTAAGTGAATGCTCTGCTTACACACCAGTCGAGGGTAGGGAATATACCTGTGCCCCAATTTCTGGAAGTAAAGTGACAGGAAGATGAGCTGGAAAGGCCCAGACATGATGACGGAATCAGTTTCATGTCCTTCATTCTCCATGCTATAGTCAGACATAGCCAGTCTTCGCTGAGAATTAATTGGCTAAATATTCTTCCAAAAGCCTGTAAGTTTTTTTCCTTAAACTGAAAGAATTTGTGAAGACACACATAGTAAATAAACAGAACATGCCTGAATCATGCAAACATTGAAAGTTTACTTCCATAGTTTGTTCAGCTATGAAGTTTAAGAAGAAAACAAGGATTATCACTATGTGCGGTACTATGTTTTCACTGTGTATTCCACCATTAATACACTAAGGTATTGACACTTGAAACCATTTCCAGTAAGGCTGAGACAAGACAAAATCAAACCCAGGGATCTGAATCTACAGTCCTCACTAAATCAAAAGCAGGATCGTTGTTGACATGTATACAAAATAATGACTCAGACCTTAAAAATCCATGGTGTTGACTTACATTTGTGATTATTTTTTGATACACAAGACTGTATTTAGAGTTCTTTACAAAAGGTCCAAGAATATGGCTGAGGCATTGCATTTCCTACAGTTGATTTGCTGGAGTGGTTTTGTAGTCTGGTACATAAAACTGTCAGGGTGTGATGCAGAAAAACAGGCTTTATGAAACAGCACGAGACCAAATTGAAATTAACTTCTCAGCAAAGGGAGAAAGGGGTTTTTCTTGTTCCTCAGCACCACTGCCCACCGGCCGAGCTCGGCTGGAACAGCCACACTACAAACAGCCACCTCAGAGGTTTGGTTGAGCCATAAGGTCACAAAAGGTCTCCTGACTTCCTTGGAAAGCTGTAGCTCTAAGTATTTCTCTCTGGCTTTCTCTGCTAACTGTGGATGTCAGAGCAATGCTCAGAGTTAAGAAGAGAACACAGATCCCTGCAAGAAATGTTAATCTTTTTGCTGAGAGAGAAAAGTATTCTAGAACAAAAGAACCATGCTTTGAGGCACATCTTCCATGCTGCAGTTACTGAAGAAAGAAGGCTTTCTTCCTTTGCCTAAGTGTCCAGTCATTAGTAACACACTGAAAAGTGGTCTCTAGAACCATATGCACCAATCTAGGAAATGCCAGGGTAACATGGTGGGAACTGTCATTTCCTCATGCCCAACCAGCATTTTTGCTTGCCATTGCAAGTCAATAGATGCAAAAAATAAAATTAAATAAAACAAGAACAAAAAGAACCCAACACATCATTCTTAAAGCACTGCCAGAGCTTCCACTCAGACAAGAGCAGTTGGGCCTACTGAAGCAGGTAATGAAATCCACTTCTCTGTGACAAAATGGGACCTTATCATAAGATATCTTATTGCTCATTTCCCTTTCCTGAAGAAGTTCTGTCCTCAAAAATTGTCTCTGAGCTTGACAATATTAATATTGATTCTGCTTGACAATATTTCAGGACTTTTGCAAAGACCCCTCGGCTAGAGCTGAGCTGTAAAAAAATCTTATTTTTTTAAAAATGTAGCAGAATATGATGTTTTGCCATGTCCAACAACTGTGAACATGACTTTTCATCAGCTATAAGGATTGATTTAATACAGCTGTAACCATGAGGCTTCTGAAAGGCACAATGGGACCTCTGGGACTCTGCAAGCCGCCCTGACACTTCAAGAGAGGCACTCCATATCCAGATTTCTCTCTTAGGACTAAAATCACCACACCAGGCAAAAAGGAATCTGTGACAGCTTCAGAGCAATTCTGTTCCTGAACAGAAGTGCTGGCTCTGGGAAGGTGAGAGTGGGAACCACAGAGAAGAAGGGGCCAGGAATTATTCCCTTTCTTCAACAGTGCACAGCAGTGACGACATCTGCAGAGCAAGCACAGGGTGGAGTGCCGGGCATAGATTCTGTGCGTATCCCACACGCCCAACAGAAGAGTCACTTCACCTTCATCTTGCTTCACCAGTGCTTTGGAACAGCCGTGGGGAGATAAAGACTGAGCCTATGGGAGAGGTGGCTTTAGGGATATTTCTGGGCAGGCCTCCAAAGCTCGTTTCTTAGCCATATTTCCATGGGTGTCCATGAAGACTACAAGGAATAGTCAGTCATCTTGATCCTTCCCCAAGTCAACGCAACAGATCCCAGGGAGAAGGGACTCAGTTCCAGATTCTTTTTAGAGCTAATGGTATCTCTCGGTTGTTTCATTCCTCACACCTTGGCAGCATGGGCTAGGGCAACATATGACACTGAGGGTCTCCCTCGCTCTCCATCTCATGACAAGCCTGAATAGATCAAGAGTCAGTCAGTCTGGGGTAGGAGTGAGTAACAGTGATTCTAGGAGATGGCCTACCTGCTTCTCTGTATAGGGCATAAGGAAAGGGAATAAGGACAGCCCACAAAGCTAACTGTCAATTATGGAGTGACTCTTTTGCTTCTGGTGGGTACAGTAGCTACCCACCTGTAGCTTGCCTGGCCCAGCAAACTAATTCTGAGCACGCTGGGGATGGAAGAACCAGGATCTTACAGATTGCACAACTCTGAGAGATACAGGCATGTGTGCAGTCCACTATCTGTGCTAGCTTCAAGTCTGAAAGATTCCAATACAGCATTTTACCTTCCCCCAAAATATCAGAGCCAGTCTGAAGAGGCTGCTACATAACCCCTTTGCTAATACACCTGCACAGAACAGAAGAACATCCATCAAGGCCAATATTAAAAACATATCCCTGGAGGAGCCAGCACCTGTGGAAATGTGGCATGTTTTGCCCTCTTTGGTTGCACACTCACCACGGATCATATGAGTGGCTCTGACTTGACTGCTGTGGGAGCACAACCAGCATTTCTGAAGCTTGCTGCTGAACTCCTCTCTATTGAGGAAGAGGATAGGCCCTTTTCTTGACAGATATCCTGTTGTCATGAGGCTGCTGTGGTGCAGGCTAGCTGTGCTGTCTTGTGGGCTGTTGGCAAGCCCTGGCTCTCCACGCGTGTATCAGCTAGACTAACATGGGTGCACAGGACAAATGTTCTACATTGATAAGCATTTGTGATCACATAAAAAAATCTTCCTTAAATCAAGACACTTTAATACCCACATATTCTCTATCTAGCCACTGGGAAGCAGGTCCTGTGGGGTCAGGTATACCACTCTGGGCTATTTCATAGCAAAACAGTTAATCCATATCACAACAAACTGTCACATTTTACAAAAAAGTAGTTCTACCGTGGTGCGTTCTGAATTACAGACAGGCCTCAAATGGTCTCCACAGATGCCAACTCACCAGTAGCCTGATTCTGTTATCCCATCTGTCTGAATGTCCATTGCATTTCTTCAGATCTTTGGGTACACTAAAAAAAGTATTTTTTGCTACCTCTCTTCCCCCTCTCACCCTCCTCCCCCAACATCACCTCCTTTAGGATGTAATGCCTCCAACTGGCTTTGGGTCAGCTTTTACAAAGAAGTCCCATTTTGGATGCTGTTCTGACTCACCACAGAAAGAACAGTCCTCTCCCCTCCTCACACAGAAGTGTGAACTCTTAATTTTGTAATGCAAAAGCCCTGAACCAAATCCATCCCTAATGTAACTCTACTGAAGTCAGTGAAATGACTCCAAGAATTGGTTTGTCTCTTGGTTTTAATACCAGAAAAGTGCCTCATCCAGCATAAAAGTAGAAACTTAATACGCACTTCGGTGTGTTAGACAGCCTCGTCGTCACAGCACTGTATTTGCTTTAGAATAGGCTTATTATCCATATCTGTGTTACTTCTAAATCTGGATATTGCATTTGTTACGCAAAGAAAGAAAATTAGTTTTACTACTTGAGATAGGGACTGCTGAAACAGCTGAGTTTCAGCATATGTTAATGGTACAACTGTCCTCATTTACAGAGATATCCAAACCTCTAATAAAATTTTCGATTTTAAAGATTTCCTCCACTAAAGTAAACGTAACTACCATGTACCATTGCCATCTAGTGGAAAGGTAAGTAAGAACACAGGTTTCCTTCACTTTAATAGCTACCCATGATGATCATTGATGATTATTTTAATTAATTTGGAAAATGTCTAGAAAGCATACTGTAAAGTCCATACATCTCTCAATGCCTGTCCTGCTCTCAGGGAAATCGATAGCTTCCTGTTTAATTTACCTGTTGGTATGGTAAAAAGAATTGTTTGAGTGCTGTTAGCAATCTTACTGATAAAGAGTTTTTTCTTCTGAAACAGAGGAAACTTAGCTTGTTTCCTTATCTTTGATTAAATATAACATTTGCTAACTTAATTGAAATACAGCATGTTAGTGGATACACATGGCCAATAAGGATGTATTTCAGAGATAACTGCTGTGAAAGGGGAGGTGGGGGTACAGCAGAAATAGAAATAATGCTATAGAAACGCAGCTTCTCCTCGGCTTGTCTAAAAGAATGAAATTAACACAGCTTTTTGCAATTAAAAGCATATGCAAGTTTCAAGCAGCTGGCAGATTAAGCATTAAATTGAGGAGCTTCGACACAAAAACTCTGGTCAGGCTAAAAGACTTATTTCTTGTAGTCATTTGTTTAATGAGTTTACATCTGCTGTAACATTCAAAGAAGTCAGTAGAGCTCAAGTGTTTGACAGCTGCTCTTAAAAAACCCAAGGAGGATGCACTTTGCTCATCTTCCTCACAGACTTTAGATAAAGATGAGAAATGTTACAGAGATCCACTGGAAAGCCTCAAAGGCAAAATACACGATATCTAGTTTTACTAGATTCTTGATCATTTACAGTTCACCCTAAAACTCCCACACATTTGTTTCTTAATGTCCCTCACGCTCCGTTAAACCTCACTGCAGCAATGTTCCCATAGGAATGTGGCCACTTGCCAGACTCTCTCATGAACATTTCATTAATCTTCTTGGCTCTCATACAAACTACAAAACATTATTTGTTAGCAATTTAACTGTTTTGCTCCCAAATGTGCCAGAAATGTGATCTTTGCTATGCTTTCATTCAAGAATACATGAGGATAATTATATAGTAAATGAAATGAGGGGGTTTTTATATTTAGCAAGATACAGCGCCAAGAAAGGTAAACTGATTATATCTTGTTTCTGGAATTAATTCTTACGCTATCCTAAAATCCAAACCATTCTCAAATGTCAAGATCTAACTTATACTTAGCAAAATACATCTTGAGATACAGTTTTATTTTAGTACATTACACAATGATCTCTGACTTCTCTAATAATTCAGACCATACCATATAATCTACCTACTTCAGAGGATAATGTAACAGGAAATACTGACTATTTCTCTTTTCTGGAAGTCTGGCCTGACCCATGTCCAATGATGTTGAGAAAAGACTATCACTGGCTTTGCAGTAAATATGAAGAGTCTGTTAGCATGCAAAGCTTTGAAAGCACACATGACTTGCTAGAGAGAAGGAAAATGATTTAGAGAAAAGCAACTTCATCCTCTGCAGAGCAGGGAGGACTTAATCCTAGATATACAGATATACAACTTTTATTTCATAAAATGGGAAGCTTCACAGTGGTATCTGTGGTTAAAGCTGTCCTCAGGTGCATATAACACTAATAGTATAGAAGCAGGTTTTATCACTCAGTTTCATCTGGGCTTAAGAAACCAACAGTATCACATAAAGAGATATGCACATGCAACTCAACTTCATGTGACATGTGTCAACCTCTGCATTTTCTAACTTTGCAGTATTGCAAGTAATAACCTTCAAGTGTGTCAACTCCATGGGGTTTTTTGTAACTAATCCATAAGAAGTTCAGTTAATTCCTCAGATCCCATTTTCACTTTGCAACAATGTGACTGTTTTCAACAATTTGATTCCATGGCACTGTAGGCAAAGTGGTATGCCTCTGCAACTGAGGGATGAAATGAAAAGTAAGGAGTGAATAAAGACTGCAGCCATTTAAAATGACAGGATCAGAGAATTAAATGGAGGGGAATGAACAATAGCATATTTATAGGTCTTTCTGTTTTCTCTTCTGACTTCTGTAAGTGCACACAAGAAACCAAAACATTTGGGATGTATCCAAACTCAGGCACTTTTGAGGTTTTCCCAGCACTTTTCTGGCTTAATATTGTTCTGCAACGTAATGGGCAGACATGCAGCCATACTCTCCATATTGTGCAGTCTGCATGAACAGACACATATTTGATCAGCCATGAATGAAGCAATGGCCACAGGCTGTTTGCTGGGTCAGAATTTGGATTTTTTGTTCTTCAAATAATCCTTAGGGCAGAAGAAAAAGGTATTGCAAATTATGTTGCAGAATGTGCTGGATTGTGGCAAAAACCAATTGATACATGCTCTTTCAATTCTATGTTTTAAAATTATAGCAGGGGCATAAGTGGGAAAGTGTGATGAGTGTGTCCATAGAACATGAGAGGCTGATGACAGGAATAAGATGTTCTATCAGTGGTTACATGCAGCAAGATGAAGAAACCATTCAAAGCTTTTAATGTTGCTTGGAGAGAAGGAACAGGAATGACATAGTGCTTAAGACCAGTTGGAAAAAAAATAGGGTTTTGGTGACACAACAGCATGATCAGCTGCATGATTTTGATTGTTTGAATGTTGGGTTGATCAACTACCTTAACCAGAGAGAACGGACACCTAGAAGATGAGGTAGGTCATAAGGTATGATCAGATGAAGGGAGGTTTGGGAGCTGGGAATTTTTGAAGGGTTAAAGTAGGGAAGAAAAATTTGGTAGAAAGGCTCATGCAAGATCTCAGGAGAGTCAGTCAAGGAGGAAGTAACCAATGGAGAGGGCAAGGCACCCAGGAAAGTAACTATTGTTCTTAGATGGTGATGCAGCTCTTTAGCACTGGACCAAGAGTACTCACTTGCAGTGTTGCAAGGGTTAAAACGAGTCCAGAGACAAGCACATATGTAATTTGCCATTTGGAATGAGCACTCCCAATTTAACTTTCAACCGGTGGCAAAGCCTAGTCATAGCGGTGAGATGCCAAATATTAATTTAGGCAAAACTATGCTGCTATATACTCTTGGAAGCTGTATGATTAGAATAAGTCAAGAGAGTATAACTGACCTAATTTCTTATTTTTATTTCATAACTAAAAGCAACTCAAGGGAACCCTGAGCAAAGAGAGTTGCTCAACCCACACCATAATTGGACTGGCTGATTGAACTAGCTGGTTGGCTAAAATTGTATTCTGATTAAATTGTAAGACCTTTTTTCCAAATGGCAAAGCTCTCCTCCCTGTAATTCCTGAGAGTCCCATCCAAGAATTACAGTGTAAAGAGAAAGAGTGCACAGTGTCAGACAGCCTCTGTTGTTCCCCCCAACAAGTTATAAATAATTACAAGATACTTACAGTGCTCTGTACTAGAGAAAGCCAAGATCAAGGCCAAGTGTCACAGTCCTCCCTGAAAATAATTGCAGCATGCAATATAATCCGACATACTCTAGCAATATGTAGTCTAAATAGAAGCAAACAAGATAGCACTGGATTGTGGGTGGTGGAATTGTACCAGACCCTGGGAATTTTATGTTAATTAAGAAATGCTGATTAATAGAGAATGGTAAGTTTTAATAAGCCAGTAGTAAAAAAGAAATTGTGTTTAAATAACAGGTGTGTCTTGATTCCCTGGAACAAATCTTCTGATTTTTAATCGGGGGAATTCACCTGGTGGAAAATTTTGCCTGACTTAAGACAGCAGAAGTTTTCTGTTAGTGTTAGTCACTGTGGTTTAACTCCCTATCCCAGAGGTCTGCCTGGGTAACTGAGCCATTGGGAAAGAGGTCGTAGAAGCAGCAGAAGTTAGAGTCCTGGTACCAAAATTACTGAGTGAGGTTGTGTCATACTAGAGGAGAGAACAGAGGATCACAAGACTTCTGGGGTTAAAGTGTTAAGGTACCTGCAAAAGACCCAGCAATACAAGATAGCTCAGCTTATTTCCTGAAGGTGTTCAGAATGCAAGTTACAGGTCTGCTAGGAAAGAGATTAATAAAGATGCTGGGACTGTGCTGCCCCAGCAAGATCCATCCTCTATCTCACATCTGGGTACAACTGCTTCTTCCCTCTTCTAGTAGTACAACTACACATAACTGTCGTAACCAAGTAAAGGAGAGCCCTGGATCTTTTCTGTTACTGAGCACACATGGTAACAGGGACATCCTGAGGTTTGATGCAGGTTTCTTTGTACATATATCCCCAAAGGAGGCAGAGGTCACTCAGAAAAACTTGCCCAATAGTATCCTACCTTTACATCATGCCCTGCACCCTGGTAGATCATACAATACTTTGTAGATTATATAATGGAGCTCTGTTCAATAGAGAGACATTATTGTAAGCATAAAACAGGAATCCAGACAGTTTTGGTAATCCAACCTCAAACAATGCAGGCATAGAAAATCTACTGTGGCTAATGAAAAATGGAAAGCAAGGTCTAGCTATCAGCAACAAAATTTCAGAAATTAACACTCAAAACTTCCAACTGAGGAATACGTATGTTCCAGAACAGCAGTGTAACTGTTCAAAATATCAGTAGATGAATCGGTGCCTTAAACTTGCTTCCTACCAACTCGGTAACTTTCCACAGTGATTTGGAAGTGCATATTGTAACAAATTCACTGCCAGACTATCTTTCTTGCATGGGAGGACAATGTTCCTCTAAGACAGAAAAATCTCTGAATCTGGACATGGAGCTCTGGCTAAATGAAGCTGAGTCTGCTACGTGCCTCTAATTTCTTTGCTTTGATGAAAGTCCTAATGTCACCACTTAGGCAATGAGAAGGCGAGTTAGGGCTTTATCAGGACTAACTGGCAGCAGGCAGAGTTGAAGGCAGATCTTGATTAAGTCCTCTAAGCAACTGGAATTAAACTGTGGAACTGCAGAGTCTGGGAAGTAGTGGTCCACATGCAAGTTTTCATTTCAGACCCCCTCAAACTAAGCCCCTTTTAAAACCTGACCTTTTTCCTCCAGCTCTCCTCCTCATGCTACAAGTAAACTCATGGAACCTGCCAAAGTAGAAAACTAACTTATTAGTCACAGGACAGTTGGTGGCACACAGAGCATACTCCTGATTAATTTATCAGTCTAGGTTATTTTACGGCCAGCTGGCCCACCCTCATTGTGTTATATGAGCACGTTACAAACTATAAAGTGTTCACACAAAGATACATTTCTCTCTCTTCCCCTTGCTCTCTGCTTTTATTCTGCTCTTGTTCCTTTAGAGATTGTGGTGTTGTGGGAAGGCTCCACCAAGTATCTGTATGCCTGCTTCTCATTTGCATTAAGAGTCCCTAAGGTGCCATGAAGAAAGTCTAGCATTAAGTAAGATTCAGGCCTTGATTTCTGCGAGGGTCAGAGGAGAGGTGGTTTTGTTTTCTTGTTTTTATTTTAATTCTTCTAAAATTGTGTAAGTACAATTAGTATTGCTTCCATTTTGACAGGCTACACTCAGTAGTAACTCAGATTACCCTCTCTGCATCTCATATTTGAGGAGTTTTATTTTGATATTGCTTTATTAAGAGAAGGCACAGTGACCCAATTAGAAATACTGATAAGGATCCTGACCAATTCAATCTTTATATTTTATCTTAAAAAAGAAAGAAAGAAAGAAAGAAAATAAAAGTTCCCAGATAGCAAAATTATGAAAATCACAAAGGGAAGTGCCACCTCAGACTGTACTTCTATCAGAAATGTAGCCACCACAAATTTGTTTTCCACTCATCTGAATCAAGACTGGGACTAATTTCCCAATGCGTTAGAATTGTGCTTTTTTTTGTTTTGTTCTCTTATAGCTTGCAAGGCAAACAAAACCCCAAAATTAATTACAATACTTTAACAGTCTGTCAAATAAGGCAGTTCTGTTTCTTACTTTTTAAGCTAGTGCATTCATGGGAATATTTTTTTTTGTAGCATTATCTCATAAAAATACACATGTAAGTTTAGCACAAACCATAAAAATGTATTGTAGACTTCAGTTAATCTAGTATCTTTCATTTGTAAGGAGGATTTGGGTGGAGGCCAAGTTAATTAAAACCAGAATAGAAATGTGTTCTATTCATATGAGTCATATACCTCTGACTCACAATAGAGTCTGTGCAGCTAATGGGTTAATTTGTCCCGATAACACAGAAAAAATGAAGCTAGAGGTTATGACACTGTTTGAACTGAGTGCTGGTTTCAGACAGTAGATGTACAAGGTTTTTATGCAATTAAGAATACAGATTTGCTCTAATGATGTCCTTTCTGTCTATTCAAGTGCCGTTACAAACAGTTCAGAAAGATCTGGAGGTACAGAAGGCTTAGAAATCCAGGAATGACACCTTCAATACTCTATTATTGTAACAATATGCACATGAAAGTGTTTAAGCTACTGTCACATAGAGGAAAGCCTAAATCACATGCATGTAACTTGTAATACTGGCAATTTCCTCCTAGCCAATGGCCCTGCAGCACTTCAATGGGAAAAATTCCTCCCCAAGCAACCTAACAAACCCATGCACTTACTTGCCTCAGTGGCCTGATGCTGAGCACCTATACCTCTAACAGAGAAAGTGTGGTAATCTTTTAAGCTAGCAGCCTTTGTAACTCCTCTGGTCCCTTTTCCCCAGGGAATGGCATTCCACACAAGCCTCACTGGTAACTTCCTAGTTCCTTGTTTTACACCACAACTTAAAGGCACAGATAGGGTACAGAAAGGGGAACTTGGTTCCTAATCCATACCTATCATTATCATTTGTGTAAAGCTAGAGAAGTTCACTTACAGTTTTCCTCCTCCCACATTCCTGCAAGACTATGAACGGTTCAAGACAAGGACTGTATCATAGCATGCATTCATGGAACTGCTAGTGCAACAAACCCTGTAGGCATGGATATAAACCAAACAGCAAATAAGCATACCTGAGTTATATCTGCCTAAAACTTAGTGCCAAGGTTGAAAGCAGACAACAGCATTCTGCTACTCTGCAGTGGATTTAGTTATCTGATCTCCAAGGGCCTCACAAGAGAAGACATAAATTATCCTGGTTTTTCAACCCTCATGCAGGTGAAACTCTTAATGAATACAAGAGTGGACAAGAAGCATGTATCTTTTATGAGCTAATTTACAAAGCGGCTATAAGAGATCCTTTGAGGAAAGCAGGTCTTAAAAGTTATGGTTTTGTGGGTGTAATTATATAGGATTGTGCTAGGATGTAAAGACAATACAACACAGGCCTCAGTGTAAATGTGACTGAGGCTTCCCACGGTGATACGAATATTTATCCATTTCTAGGTAAAACAGACTCAAAAAAACCACAAGGACTTTTCTCACATATTTAAAGTTAATTCAGTATTTTTGTGAATTGAGGCTATAGTCCTCAGCACTTTGCAAGTTTCACAAGTTTCAGACTGTGCACGGGAATATAAGTACTCCCCCCTTACCCAAGTATTGTGTGTGCTCCCCCCAGTTACATTTAAGAAAAAAAGAAAAAAAAAAGTTCTGATCACAGCAATTTCCCCCCACCCCCCTGCATGTAATTTAATAGCCCTCATCTGTTCATCTAATATAACAGTTATAAATTTGGCATGTGATCCAATGGACTAATCATTCAGAGACATGACCACAGTCAGCACTGTTCATTCCTCCCAGCATCAAAAGCCCTGAGCAGTGGATGGTGCTGATTAGTCACAGCTGAAGACTTCAGAGCCTCAACATGCTAGTTTAGTATTAATTTTCACCTAACTGAACAGTGCAAACATCCAGGAGAGGGAGGAATAGTTAAAGCATGTTTTCGGGCTTATTCCCAATAGAATTAAACTGAGCCAAGTAGGAAACAGTCTGTGCAGTCTGCCACAACATGGAGATGTCAGAAGGGAAGCCGAAGATGCTCTTCCTGTTTTCCCTCCCCAGCCCATATGAGGAAGATGGCCCCAGGCAGATTTTCTGCTCTTCGCACAGAATATAGGCACCAAGGTTGCAATCCTGGAAAATCTGTCTGAGCACCACCTCCCCCTGAAGCCATCTAAATTTCACCTTTGATTTTCAGTTGAAAAATCCCTAGCATTTTATGCCTGCACATGCTCGAAGCTGACCCAGTCTCAATGGGACTGAGTAATTCTAGTTTTAATCTGGCTGGGATCCAAAAATGAGATGTAGCACTCAATCCAGTACTTGTGATCAGAGAAAGCCCAAGAAACCTCAAGCAGCTTTACAGACAGAATGCAATTGTGTCTGCCATTTTCCTAAAACACAGCTTGTAGATGTGGTCCTCCCCTTCCCATGTGAGCTCACCTAATAGCTAGAGAACAGGTAGGAAGCAGGGGCTGAAACTATTATTTCCTTTGCCTGAGGAAATGCAAATCTAACTCAGGCTGCAGGCTGTGTGGGGTAGGAATACCTTCTCTTGGGGCTGTTTTGACAACAGAGTCCTGGAAGAGAGGAGTGAGTGACTAAAGCTCAGCAGGAACTTTGCATTGAAACAGGTGATGTTAGTCCTAGTTCCTCTTCAGAATGTGTTTTGGTATTTTAGCACCCTTTGATTGACTAAAATACAGAAGCAGGCCTTACAGGAGGCCCAGAAGACAGGTTCTTCCCCCAAATCCTCTTCCACCTTTTCAACAACCTAACCACCAGTTATGCTCCCTCTTCTGCTCTCTTTCTCTCTCGGTCAGTTAATGTGGAATTACTTTATACACAGAGTTGTAACGTCAGCTTATTAGTCAACAGTGCCTCTCCAACAACACTAAAAAAAGCGTATCACCTTAAATTCATACTGCAGGTTACGGCACTCTTCTAAGAAGGAGGAGGAGAAATGACTCCCACAGGTGCAGAAGGGCATTAAACCCAGATTTTTTACTTTCTGGTTGAATAGCGATGAAGAAATTGAGGTAGCCAGACTGTGACCTTTTTGTTGTACTGCAATGTTTGAAGAAGAGCAAGTCTACATGCTCTTCAGGACAAAATCCATAAAATTCAGGACAAAAGCCGTAAGTGCATATGGTGGGGCTTAAGACCGTGGATTCTAAGCAGACAGAGATACCTCTTTCCAGCCCCGAGTAATAGGCTGGGATTGAAGAATAGCATTAAAACTCACCCTGTCCTTAGTGTTCCCTGTTGATTAGGCAGCTCTGCTTGGTGGTGGTTTCAGCTTTACAAACAGCCCTAAAGATCAAACACCTGCTTCTGGATTCATTCCAGTAATTCAGTGGCTAAAATTTCGATCTGTAGCACTTTAGATGCCTATATTTTTGATTGGTTCCAAGTTCTGCACTGAAGCTCCTGCATTAAAGGGTCACAACAAAAACAAGTTTATAAAAAAATAGATCTCAAAATCTTCCTAAATGCAGTTATTTTCTGAAATGGACAGTTTAATTTCGATCATTTTAACATTTCACTAACATTTTGTTAAATTTCAAATTAACAAAATTACTCTGCAAATTGCATTATACCCAGCTGCAATGTCACCACTGAAGTGTTCAGCACAGTAATATTAAAGCAAAGGTATACTTTCCTATTTTGAGTCAATTACAGCATTTTCCTGACCTGCTGCTGTTAATCATTTCAAGCATACGTTTACATGGCTGTTTTTGCCAACCCACTTTCAGCTGTCACCAGCCCCCACAGAAAATAATAATAAAAACCTAGTACACCCACAAAGACGTAACTGAAAATGGGTTAGATGCACAGAGAGGTCTGGAGGCTCTGAGAACATAAACCATACAGCCTTCCTAATTTTTTGTCATACCTCTCATACTATGACCCAACAACAATATACAGTGTTGATTTTCAGGTGCAAATTTTATTGTGGATCATAACAAAGGTTTCAGAAAAAGCACAGAAAAAAAATCAGCAATAGAGTGTCTGTTACTTACAGAGTACATAAAATACATTCTGTGAAAGCTACTAACTCTGCAGTTGAAGGGAATGCACTTTAATTTAAACTAACCACTATTTTCAGATACACGTTAAGAAGAAAATTTTGCAAATGTTCTTTTTTCTCAATTAGTTTGATATTGAAATTGAGAACCAAATATTTCAATGACCCTAACATTGCTGCAGAGTGTGTAGTATTAAACTGTTAGACAGAAAAGAAAATCTCATTATTGCAAAAAGAAATAGTCACACAGAAAATATTGTGAAAATACATAAAATTAGCCCTAGTAATGTTAAATGACTCAAAACCTCTTTGGAAAATCTGTGGATGCTGAGGTATGCATAATTTTGGAATTTTGGTGCTGTTATCTCCATTTTCATGTAATACATGAAAACAAAATATCTTATTAAACTAATTATAATTTTCTACAAAGGATTTCTTCAGCCTTTAATTGTACTTTAACTGTAAAGAGAAAACCCACACTAATTCTTATAGTAAAATGACAAAAGTCTATTAGGTAACAGTGTAGAAAATCTTGCAAGAGGTCTTCAAGGCACTGTTGTCTCTTTGGGTGCTTGGCACACACACAGCCCATTCATGAAGGCTGTTTTGATAGGAAGGCAAGAATAACAAAAACTAGACCTAAAGCTAGTATCTAGTGTATTAATTATCATATATGCCCTTCTCTAATGAACTAAAACTCATTACCTTTAAAAGTCATTTTGCTTTACAACACTGGCTTGCAGTAAGGTGCCTGCTAAATTAATCTGAAACATGAATTTTAAAACACACTTTAAGAAAATAAGAACAAAAGTCAACCAAGTAGCATTTATCTCAATCAATATAGTCTGCCTGAATGTAACCATTCCCAAGTACTGTAACCCTCTGCAACACAGAAAGGACCAAATGCTCTGTTGATTTAATGCCACCAGTTTACATGGAGATATGCCAATCAGCAACTTGGTCCACAGTCAGTCGAAGTAGATTAGGACCTTATCCAGCACTTGCTGGTCCACTTGAATTCCTGAACTATGGAGCTGCAAGGGCTGCTGCCCCCCTGTAACCGGAAGATACCTACTGACTAAGAAATGCAAAGAACTAGATATTCTGCAGTCAGGTCATTTAATAAGAAACTTGGTGCATCTGTACTCCATTAGAAATATAGAGCAATCCAATTCTGGACTTTATGTGTGTGTCTCAAGTAAAATTATGCAAAGATTCCTTCATACCTTTTTTCCAGGGCCTGTTCTTTATGGCAACTAAATGCCAGTCAGCTGGGAAAGAAATCTGAAAGGAGTTGACCTTATGATATTAGGATCTTAGTTAATTATTTTGACAACAGCTTTTTGACATACTATTAAGAATCTGTAGTTCCTTTTTGAAAAAATAAGTTTTGTGTAGTTGACAGAGCGTGCCAGGATCCATCAATAGGGAAAGGATGCCCATCTCCAACCACAAAATAAATCTGGATACCACATTGCTGGATGCAATGGGTGGATTAGAATTCAGAGAAGCACAGAAAACTCTGTTCTTTTGGCAGTTTCGTAGTGCCTCAGCAGTGGAAATGTTTACTGTTTGTTTGTTACTCAAGGCAGGCTGGTAATCTGCCAGTTTTCGGTGGACTCAGCTACCTGTGGCCCTTCATGTGACAAAGCACAACAGACAAGCACATTGGTCTGGTGGATGAGATCCAAATACTACCATGAGATTTTAAGGCAGTGGCTTGGATTCATACTACCTGGCTTTAGAAACCTAGCCAAAGTGCTGAGATAGCAGCCTTGAGATCAGAGGCTCCCTCTGGGACCAGCAGAGAAACTGGCCTCTCCAGGTGACCGTTCATATCTTAATGGGCTAAATCCACTGATTTGGATCTATTTAATCATTTAAAGTAATTATAAATAAAACCAGGATTGACCTAAAACTTAAACAACTTCTATCTTAATAGAAACAGGAAAATTATGCATTCAGCTGTGCATCAGTATACACCGCTGTGTATCAAGAATAAAAGCATTGTAGGTGTCAGCAGAATTTGGCCCAGCTAACTTAACATATCACTTCCCTGAAGGAACATGCTGGCCTACACTGATTGCTGAACACCAAACTGTCTACAGTAGTATTCTATATTTCTATAATATTCTGTATTAAAGCAATAAATATTAGATATAATCTGTATATTAGATTTCATATTTATCTGATAGCTATTTAAATCTACACTGTCAAAAATATAAGCAGTGACCCACTCCTACATGGCAGCATATACTATTTGTGTGAATGTGTTAAAACTATCACATGGGTCTATATTTACATAGGACACTCTTGTTTACATAGCAGATTTTAATTTACATAAATTCTTACCACAGGATAGGTTATTGTGTAAAGGTTGGATATTGTTTAAATGTTTCTATGGTTCTGCATAACTGCATTTCAGCATGAGGATTTCATCATCCTGTCTCAGTTTTATGTTTTTTAAGGATGGAAAATGGAGTCTGACAGACTTCAAAATCTCCAATAATGTTATACCAATATAGCACAGGAATACTTATTTTCAAGTCCAGGCAAAAACCAGTTTCACTGTTCCTAACCTTTTTCCTTTACTATATAAATCTCCTCTTTAAAGAAAGTGTGCTCCTGAAAACAAGGGTAATCAAAATGTTTTGGCATTGTTGAGATGTAAAAGAGTGTTTCAGCCGAGTATGACCTGCAGAAAAACCATCATACATTTTTTAATTAACTATTACAATTACTAAAATCTAGCTGTGCAAATGAAAAACTTACATGTTAAACATTAAAATAAGCTGAAATTGCTGCTGGTATATACATTAGAAGTTCTGTCTCAGTTTGCTCAAAAAATGCTTGGTTAATTTCTATCGTTTAGCTTCTCAGATATTAAAGACACAATGAAAATATATTCATTTTCACCAAGGTCAAAATGTCCAGTTATTTCCCTCTATAAAAGGCAAATAATGGTTAATGTTTGTACCTCTAATTTCAGAAACTCAGTTAAAAATATAGAGGCAACAAAATATTTTAATAAAGATATTTAGAATGCTTATAACAATCAGATAACAATTTCTGAGTTCAGAGAACATCCAGGTATTGTCCTTTGAATTAATTAATGACTTTCCTTTGCAAAAGTTGGTATCTACTTCTCAGAAGAGTAATTTCTGTAGCACCCCAGCAGAAGTCTGTATCATCCCGTTATTAAACATCAGTTAGTGTTCATCAAAGACAGAACATAATTGCTTGTCTTCCCTTTATGCTAATGTTGCACTGGAAAGCTCTACATTAAAAAAAAAAAGCCCTGGAAAATTGAAAAATATGTAATGCTTTATATTAAGTAGCATACAGCTGTTATTGACTATTCTTGCCAGCACTGCATTTCTTCAGATTAACAGACTCAAGAGCTGACAAACTGCTTTCCCTTTTACCTATACTAGTTCTGCCATAATTGGATGACTATTAACAAGTCTCCTTCCTGCACTAAGCAGTCCAAAGATTTCTAAATAGCCCAGTAATTTCTGCCTGAGGATTTTTTCCTTTACTGTGTAACCCAGGATCCCAAGAATCTGTGGTTGCTTTGGAACACTTTGTTTAGAAAGGTATCTAATACTAACATCAAGGCTTCTAGCAAATGATTAATTTACTCTTCAACTTATGCCAGTGCAGTTTTTGATGATTCAGGCAGTCTCTTTCAGCTTCTTTATGAAAACATAACTGGTGCCTGATATCAGTCTAAGGGAAGAATCAATTCCCATTTCTCTTTTGTGTGTTTGTTAAAGCTAAAACCAAACAGATAACAGCTTATACTTGGTGATGATTAGATAAAAATTATTCTTTATAGCCATGTAAAATGACCAAAGAACCTTACACTGTAACTGAGTCTTTGCAGATGGGAGTAGTTTTGACCAAATTTTGTATCTGAAATGCTACAGGAATGTTTCTGGAAAATGAATCTTATTTTTTTGTGTTGGACATTATGCAGCAAAATACATTCACCATAAAATCAACCAAAGGGACAAATTCTAAATCTTATTTAGCAATAAATCTAAACTTGCAAGCTAGTAATCCTGTGTTTAAACTACTAAAAGAGAAACAAGCCATTCTTTTACTTTCTAATACTACGTAATAATACAAATATTATAGGGAAACTGTATTATACAGGTGTGTTTTCCTGAAATGTGTACTTTGCAAAAAAGATCTCTTCCTTGGACAAAACCAAGTGACAAGCTGCACAGTGTGCTTATGCGGAATGCTTAATAACATATATTTAAAGCAGAGTATCACATTATAATAAGTCTGAAGGAAAAAGTAGCCACTTCAGTTTGTACCCATAAAATTCAAGCCTAATAGCACTGGAAATATAGATTAATCAGGTTAAGTGCTTGAGAAGTCTCTTCTTTTTAGCTGTGTGTGAACAAGAGTATTTAACTGTTTCTCCCTGTGCACATTTCTCATAATTAGAATGCAACCGTCTTATCATGGATAGAAAATATTCTTCCCCTCCCCAGATTAGAAAAGATATATGTAAAAAATATTAAAATAGATACTCAGTGCAGAATCTTCCTATGATGGGCTTCAAAGGCTGATTTGAATTAAAGTTACTAAATCTTTTTTTCATTGTTGCTTCACCTACTGTGTGAAGACAGTTACTATTAAGACATTAATTCTTCCAGAATATACCCAAATACCTTCCTCCAAACCTTATTTCTTCATAAGTTATATTACTTTTAAATCTACTATGAAAATAGTAGTGCAAGAATAATCAGTTAAAAATTCTTCAGATAGATGGTTTAGTTCCTTTTAGGATAAAGATGCAGAGGAATACTGATGAAAAATATGCTAGTTATGATGCTTTCTTGTTAACACTCCTTTACAACCCAAATCAATTCTTCACTCCACGTTCCTGTATTTGGTAAACAAATTGTACAGTACTCTCAGTGTAGACTTCAAGTCACAATTTACAATATCTAGAAAAAAGACAAGGGAAAAAACAATTAGTAACTTCATTAGCTCAAAACATTTTTCAGAAAAAGTGTCTACTCTCTACTTCTTTTCCTTGCTTAAATCCATATCCATGAACATTACAATCACAAGGATAGTAAGAAAGAGTAGAAATATAAATAAAGCAGTTTTTAAACTGGCAAGCCAAAAAATCAGTATTTCAACCACTTCAGTTAGGGATACAAATGGCTAATGGTGCTGATGTAGAAATGCAACCAAGGTTTAGATGCCCATGAGACAAATTGTGCCTAGGATTATGTAAATTTATATGACTGAATCTTCAGTCAGTTGTGGCTGAAAAGTAATGATTTTGAAAAAATCGTCAGGCAGGAACCAATGGAGCTCTTCCCTTATGTAACAATTACAGGACTTGGCCCATTTTGTGCTGCAACATCCTTTATTAGGCCTAATTTCAGCAAGATAGCTAGAGGCAAGTTTAAATTTTCTAAAGGATCTAAAGAAGCTAGATATACAAGTGCCCCTTGAAGACTCTTATGAAAATGCTTTGGGTTAGCTGATGTACATGGCTGAATCAGTCCTTAGAAACTCAGTGTCTAAAGTAAAGGATTTGTATGAAACAAAAAGCTAATGAATACCTTCTGTTTTGAAGAGAAGTTCTTGAGAAAGTCAATATTATTTCACAAGAAATCTATAAAACAAACTGACAAGTACTACTGCAGCAGTCTATGCTAGTGCTTCAAGGAATATTCAATCTCAAATAGTGACTTAGAATTGCCCTCAGAAAGAATAGAATAGAATTAGAATTGTCCTATCTCTTTCTGTTGACTGTATAGTAACTCAATCTCCTAACTTTGATTCTTGCAATTGGCCATGAAGGTGTAAAGCAGATGGTGTGCCTACTCCCATTATCTTCAAAACCTCCAAGTAAGGCTAGTAAATTGTGTATGTAATCATCAGATAGTTTTGCCATTATATTTATCTACACTGATGTTTTATCATAGATTGTGAAGGGGTTATACTTCGAAGAAGGAATCCAATCAAACCAAGGCCTGGTATCCCAACATATGCAAACTTTGAAGGGCTAAAGACATTAGCTACATGGCAAACTGACATCCACGGACCAAGGGTGGAAACACTGAAACCTAGATTTTATGCTGAGCTTACGCATGGTCATGAAACCACGGCCACAGTTTTGTGGCTCTTAATAAATAAGATCAAAAATGCTTGGTATAAAATGAAGAGAAAATGCCAAAAGCTACAGCAAGGGCACATTGCTCCCAGAATATCATGTTATATTCTGCAATGATGTTTGCATCTAACTCGGGAAGTTTCCTCCTTCAGGCCAGCAGCAAGCTGCACAACACCTTCCTTTCCTAATACAGAACTTCAAATTAATAAAGAGATAACTTTGACAGGTCTTTGCAAAGTTACCAGAAGACTCCACCACCACAACAGAATTCCACAGAAAGGTCCAAACTAAAAAGAAGCACACTCCCAGAGAAAGAGGAGTTATTTCCATTGCTACATGTGTTTGACCAACATGTATAACATTTTACCAGTCGCAATTTTCGAAAAGAGAAACTCAAGTTTGGCTTTGATGTACACATCTCAAGAAGTAATCTGAAAAAGCTCAAACTGCAAATGAATTCGTTATAGACTCAGTAGATTAATGTTCCGGCCATTTTTAAAGTAAAAGGTCACGGAAAGCTTTTTAATACCTTTTCAATTATATTGCAAATAACCCAAATAAACTGTTGACCTCATAAAAATCATTGGTTTTCATATTCATTTACTTAACTGCATTCTTTTTTCTACTAAATATGTTTTTCATATTCTAAAGCAGTTTTCAGCATATTTTTTCCTCAAGAACCTCGAAGAAACAGTGTAGGAATTTAAGGAGTATTTAGTATACACATTTAGGATAAGATCCTTTTCAATACTCTTTTGCTCACTGGAAATTTTAAGTACGGGCATTGTGCCCAATGTAACAACACATAAAACAGATGTGTTTTTCCATTCACATTGGGCAGGAAGTTTCATATTAAGCATTTCAATAATTGCCCAAGAAATGTCTTATATATGCTGAAATATCCTTATGGCTTGATTTATACTGGAAAAATTAGCTGTCCCCTAGAGCAATAAATACCTGAAAAATTAAATGCCATAAGATTTTAAATCTCCATGGGGAGTAAGGGATCACAGATACTCTCTGTTTGACTTGGATCCCTAGATTTCACTGTTTCCCCCTTTTCTCTGACTCTTTCAAGCACAAAAGTTTGTGATAAAGTCACCACTAGTTTTGTTAAGGATGATTGTGGATAAGAGTTCAAGCAATCAAAAGAAGTGAAAAAATACGCTAGGTAGGTCCAGATTAAATGCGTAGGTGGCGTAGGCTCAATCCTGAGACATATTTTTTTGTGTGTCTGCATATGTCTGCTGCTGTTATGATCTGGAAGTTGGGAAAGATGGAAAATAAGCAGAATGGAGCAGAACTTGACTCAGTGATGTGTGCCTGCATCTCCAGAGAGTCCTTACTATTAGAAGCAAAACTCTGAGCATTAGCTTATATCAACTCCTCAGCGAATGACAATTTGATATTGCAGCAGGAAAAGACTGTGCGCACCACAGAATGTGAATCTGCAATGGGTCTTGAACACGCATATATATTGATTATTATGGTAGGTAACCAGCAGAAGCCCAGCTACTGCCCCTGTTGGGAAGAGTGGAGCAGAAGCTGCACATCCAGCTCCTGCGTGGTAAGAAGTGATAACTTCTCATGGGAGGAACTACAAGAGCACCCTGTACCATGGTGAATCAAGGGCTCTGTATCCAGCCCACCAAACTGGATTTAAACCCTGTATTTATATGAGCAAAAAGGAGTGGAATCCTGGTCCTGCTAAAGTCAGCAGCAAAACCTTCATCTTCCCTGAAGACACATTTTACTTTCAGTCTCCAGCTCTAAATCGAATTTAAATATGCATGATTAGGTCCTGCATTCAAAGGCGGTTATGTGAACATTTGAAATTCTTCTTCCACAACATCTACCTCTTTTGTGAAAATCTTGTAAATTACACTGGAATACTTGAGGTTTAGTATGAAGATGTGGGATGGGGCAAAATGGAGCAATTGGAGCAATTCATATCTGACAGCGACACCATTCACAATTGTATTCTTTTTCTTTCAGTGAATATCTGAGTATTACTGCATATGTTTGGTCACACAAATCTTGCCCTGGCCATTCGAGAATGGAAGCCTTGCAACATTTGCAGGAGTGTATCTATCAGCCATTTAAAATACAGAGTTACCTGAGCACTTCAAAATGTATCTTGCCTTTCACTCTTGGATTAATGTTTTAACCTTCATTTACCTATACCATAATCCTAGGAGATAAGATCTGGATCCAATGCAAATTTTTAAGGAGATACGAAAAAAGTAGAATAGATACCTTCTGGTCTTGGCTTTGGTTTTTCCAATCCACCATCTTGCATTAGCTCAAATGCAAAGGATACATTGAGGACCTAGTAATATAATAAAGGTAGTCATTATTGTGAACTATATACAGTATAGTATAAATGGTCAAAACAAGATGTATTTAAAGCTGCAGACCCAGATGTTCAGAAAGAAAAAATAGCTGGGGCTCCATGTATCAATCTAGTCCATGGAATCCAGACAATCCATTGTTTTATTTTTTCTGGGTGGTGATGGTAGTTTCAGAAATATAAAAGTAATTGAAAAATAACATGTGAACTAATATTACCCACAGAAAAATTACTTACAAGTAAGAATAGCCCACCTCCCGCAAGTTTAAAAATTGGAACATGATGGCCCATGAAGTGCTCTTGTCTTTAATAGACAGCTGAATTGCCTGGATAGCAACAGATACCAAGGTAATGGTTGGTCTTAAATGATAAATCATAAGTATATGCCTTTATGCTTCCAAAAAACTTGAAACATTTCAAATGTTAAATTCTTGGATTTTAGACACAAAACCCCAGTTCTGTCATCAATTCATGTGTATAATTCTTTATACACTTAATGAACAGTAAGTCTGGTTCAATGACAGCATCACACAATGGCTGCCAAAATCAGTTAATACTTGCTAACCACCCCATCATTAATACAATTTTCCTTTTTATTCTGGATAAGCATTAACACTGAGATCTTAAAATGCTTGGAAATGGTTAACAGTACAGTCCTCTCTTGATTTCAGCTACTTACATCAAACTTACGTGGAAAAGTTTGTGTCATCTTTGTACTACTAGACACATTTATGTTTATTTGTTTTTAACAGAAAAATGAAATCTAATTACCTTTTGTTCAAAACTATCAGGAGTCAAGAAAAAGCTGTGTAGAGGAACAAAATAGCCTTCCAGGAGACCCATTAGCAGGACTAAGTACACACCATCTGCAAACTGTAAAAAAGACATTTCTCAGTACATTTTTCTGAAGAATAACTCATTGCTTTGCTTAATGAACAAGATATATATATATATATATTGTCTAATGTGGAACTGTCAACAAACTGCTAATATAAATATTTTAAATTGCAACTAAAAGATCTCATCTCACTTTTTTGATTCCTTCTATTTAGTTATTACATTCTGTTACGTCTCCTCCAAAACTGACCTAATGCTAAAATATACATGCAGAATAAAGTTCCTGGAAAGAGAGGTGGTCAGTGGCTTTGATCTATGCCTTTTGTTTCTATTCTACTAGAATCAGAACAGCCACCTTTCAAGCTCTCGTTACCTGAGCAGAGAAAAGCAGAATGAAGGTGCAATCTTATGACTACACTGAAATTCAGTATATTGGAGGAAATAAAGGAACAAAGAATCATCTTCATCCATGTTCTGCAAGTCTGTGTCAATCTAATTTTAAGTATGTATTTACATATGTAATTACAGATGGAAGATATCTAATTGATATACGTTCATTTCTATCTAAAAAAAAATAGCAACATCCATAGGATTTTGTTAAAGGCCTCTCATTCTTACCTCTGTGGCATCAGGTCTATCAGTGCAGAGATATCCTCACAATCAAAGTGAGTTATCTGAAGCAACCCATCACCTTCCTGAGGTAGATAATTTTCTTTCAACTGATAGAAATACAGTCTCTCATCTCAGGGAACACTGTTTCAGATAAATGCTTAAGGGGTTTCTAGGTACATTTGAATAACACATTTTTTCCAAAAGTAAACAATGCAATAAACTGGCATAGGGAACACCTTTCTGAAAGCCCTTACACATTATTTCCATCTAAATCTTAATTTTACCTTTGAAAAATCTCTATCAGATTGACAGCTATTTAAATAAACCAGAGATTCTTAATAACATGAATGAAGAATAAAATAAAGCCTGTCCTGAAGACACCTCGGTTTCTTTGATAGTGCAGATACCATCCTTCCTGCCTGACCTTGTAATTTTCTTACGATAACTGCTGCAATTGTTCACATGGAGAGGTATTAATACAGCAGGATTAAGCTTTTCTTTTAGCTTCTTTTCAGCCAATTTAGCAGCTGAGAACAAGAAGACCATGTACCACATTATTTCTGTGGTGCAATCAAGCCTGCAGTCCAACTGTACAGCTGCCTATACACTTGAGTAGATTTACTTTCAAGAATGTATCTCACTGAATAGAGTCATTGTAATCCCATGGGATTGCATGCTTGTGTAGAGGTAGGCAGGAAACAACTGTTCAGCTTGACGTTGGATCAAATCAAGCGGACAGAGTTCTTTCCTGACCAAAACAAGCACAGGTTCTGCTTACAGCACTTGGCAGTGCCCAAGAGGTAGCATCTGTTAATTGATTTTTTTGCTAACAGAAGTACAAAACTGTTTTTAGAGAAATTTAGCTGCCCTCATGATTTCTTTGCTTAATTGGTGAGGGTCTTCTTCACACAAACATATTTAGAATTGAAGGGTTTCCTGCTGAAATAACATCTTAGAGGTCAATCAATAACAATTCAATGAAATTTCTGGATAAAGTTGGGGGCTTAGTGCATAACATAGTGCAACTATCCCTCCCCTTTAAGAAGGCTGTAAAATCCTACCTGGGTCTCCAGTTCAGTGACCTCCAAATTCAATTTATTCAGATGCTTGTTCACAAAGGTGATGAGAGTCTGAAATATGAAAACAATGGAGTGAAGGCCTGTTCAGGAGGGAAGCAGTTCAACACGTGCAATATGAACTCTACTCAGAAGAGAATCTGCATGAGCGAAGAGACTGCAACACAATTTTTAAGTTTTAAAACTGAAATGTGATATTTTAAAAAAAATCTTTTTCTAGGAATGAAGAACAGAAATAAAATGAATGAGATGTATAGAAATAAAAATACACTGTTAAAACATAATAATTCTTAGAAAAAAAACTTGTAGCAGACTATAGGGAAGTGGGTAACTGGACTCCACTCAAATCTGACAGCAGCCAAAATACTCTAGGTCAGAACCCTGGCAGTTGTAAACTGGATACCTCTTTGGCATCAGTACACTCAATCTACCAGTTGGGTTTTACTCAACATACACTTTTTGAGAACTTCTTTTTGATGGAAATTTTGATAACCGCATGTTTTTCTGTGTTCCAAAGTTAAATTCATGCTGCCAAATATTAATAAAGAGTAACATTATAATCATGAATTTGTGTATGTGTTTAAGCATAAAGCTTAATTGTATTTAACGTAGGCAAACTATGCCAATTGTATATTATATACATACACACGCACTACATATGTACAAACAGATACACACAAGCATGCACATGCACACATTATGTATTTTAAAAATAAAAACCTTCCAACCTTTTTGACTACATTGAGCTTGTCTGGGGCATGGTCAAATAAAGTGTCAAATGCATCTCTTTCTGAAAAACATTCAGAGAGGTTAATACACTGAGTAGCAGTTGTCCAAACAGAGGATAAACACTTATTGAGGCACATACTCATTTGAGACAGCACAGTCAGCAAAAGGTTTCAATACAGCCTCTTTGCATTCCAAGTACCATGTATTTTGGATGCTGCTCTCTTGCTATAAACTGCTAGTAACTTATTCTCTATTATTTACAAAAAGCATAATTTTCAAATAGGATTTGGATTATCTAATAACCCCATTTCTCAAAAAATGAACAAAGAATGGTATCTTTATGCATAAAACCTTAAACAGCCAGATAAAGGGAGCTAAGTAACCAAACCATTTTGTGCCGAAGAACATGAGTTCACATCTAGAGTCACTCCATCTACAGAGGAAGATTTTCCCCGTGGGCCACTGACTGCACCGTGCTATAGTATTAATCATCTTGAGCAAGCTTATGATTACACAGCTGCGATACAATCCTTTGTACAGATGTTTTGGGGCCATTCTGATACGCAATTTAGGACATTATCAGCAGGACAGGCAACCTAGGGTAGCATGACTGGAGTGCTACTGTAGCCACCTTCTGAAGAAAGCAGAAAAAAAAAAAATATAAAAAGGCACCAGAGTCTTTTCTGAGCAATTGCCATTTTGACAATCACCTGAATGATAGCGGATGACTGCACAAAAAGCTACATTCATATTCCTCAATAAAAAAATGCTAGAGTAGGTCCAAAGGCATTTGCAGAAGGCGGACTTCATACAAAGTAAGACTGCTCAGGGATATCATTGGGAAAAGAGGTCACACATGTAGCTTTTAAATCAGCTGTAAGGCAGCCATTGAAATAATACAAGAAGCAAATGCTAGATTCTTGGTGGGACTCCACCTAGGCTCCTCAGGTGAGTGTTTTCTGTCAGGCAGGTATTTGGCCAGTCTCAATACTAGCAGTAAGACATACTAGGCACAGGAACTTTCATGGTGTTTAGGCCTGCTGAATAATGACTCAAAGTCATTAAAGTGTAAGCAGGTATTGTATGCAAGAATGCCAACAAGTTCACCAGCTAGTTTATGATAAGACATCATTTCGTATTATGCTGGGAACTTATGACCATTAATACTATTATGGTAATGTTCTGGAGGTTAAACCACAAAGCACCTGCAAATTAACACGTGCTGAAAAACAATGAAATGTGTTTTAAAGATGGTCAGACTGATTTTAATGCTTTTTTCTTTTTGTTAACTGCCACAATAGCCTGTGGTGCATATATTTATATATTTTCCAGGGCAACTTGAAATCTCTACTTCCTTACAGTTTGATCAATGTGACCACCCATTTCAGAACTAATGTATACTTTGGCTGCCTCAAGAAAAAGATAATAATCAAATGAACTTACCATGCCTTCCTGATAATGCCCTATGAAAAAAAAACAAAAACAAAAAAGAACAAAACAAAGTTATATATAATTGCAGATATTGTTCTGTGAAAGGAAACAGCATATGTGGGCAGATCTTCAGCTTGGTGAAAACTGGAGTAGATCCACGGAATTAAGAAAACCTTCATCAAGTTACTCCAACTGAGAATCTGGATTAGTCTGGAGTCCACCAGTATAATATCTCTTGGCTTCACTAAAGTCTCATGGGAGGCCAGATCTCAGATTTCCTACTATTGAACCAAATCAGCACACCTTGCCTGAGTGAAAAAAGCTTTTTCATGTTGATTTTGTGAAAATTTTTCCCTTTGCTTTAAAGATGCATTTACCACACCAACTACAATGCAATTCCAGCCAAAACAATGCTTGGACTGGGTTCTTAAGGACTGCAGCATTTTGCTCCAGTTGATCCCTCATAAAACTATTACACATAAACAAATCCATAATGATTAAATAATAAATCAATAGTCTGGTTTCTCTCCATTCTATTAGAAACTAGGATTTAGCAACTACCATTGCTTTCTGTTGGTTTGGAATAACTTTTCTGTTATAAATTGTTTGGTGACATGACATGTACAGGGCTTACTACCATCATTTTATATCCCCTGAAGTCCAAACACCAAAAAATAGTGATATCACATTCCTTTTTGAAAGAATCTAGTTCTCTATCAAATAAATACCAACATAAAAGAATGAAGCATATCTTTCTTGTTTGTTTGAAGGACTTTTGAATAAAATAATAAGAAATATAATAAATACAGAAATAAATTGATAGCAGATAAATATAAAAGAGATTTTGTATATCTTACTCTGTCTTCTCTTTTATCCTGGTCTCCTGCTTTTAGTTCCCCAACTCTGTATTTCCTCACCCTTTTGTATTTTTAGATGCATGTTTGCCACTCTTGAAAAGGCTAAAATACAGTCACTGGCTGATGCATCATCTTCCCTGGAACCCCAATACTGAAATCTAAATATCAGCAAATGTTTGAATTTCTGAGACGCATCTGTGTTCAATTACTAAACTGCTGGCAAAAGTGGTGTTGACATACTCAGTGTTACCAGTTATTTCCTCTTGGATTTGTCGAGACTGGAGGATTCCTTCTCGTTTCTGGAAAAAATAAAAAAGTGACATTTTTCTCTGTAAAGTTTAATGCTTAGGGTACAGTAAAAATTTATTTGTGATCTACAAACATAATTAGATAAGAAACCTGAAAAATAAGAACTTTTTTTGAACAAACTTACAGTAATATATTATTTCACCTTGCAAGTATTTCGGGAAACTCTTTTGTACATTAAGAAACTTGAAACTCCACCTGTAGAAGGAAGTATTTCTTTTCCTTTCTCCATTGTTTTTAATTCATTTTTCTTTTAAAGGCCCCAATTCAGCAAGACATTTGAAACACCTAAACACATATGTATGTATTTTAGTAGAGGTATGTCTAGGTGAGTTGAATTAAACCTTGTATTTCAACGAACAACTTGGCAGATAGTGCCCATGCTTCTCTTTTGCAAAAAATCCCAGGCTATCTGTTCATTCTGCCCTGTTTACAGACTTTCTTTTTTGCCTCAATGTTTTCCTTTTCTGACTTCTCTCCACACAAAGAGTTCTATGTGTTTGTGATGGAAAACCAAAATGGAGGCTAATCCATTCACAGCCTGCTCCAGACCCTAGTCATCTTGGTGTTAAGTATGTGCATTGACTCCAATGTTCTTCAGATGCGAGAAGCCCTTCGTACATGGTGGTGAGTGGCCTGTGTCTAGAAGCTGTACACAAAATGGCAGAAGCCAACTCAAATGGTTGCTATTTGAGTCAATTGGAAAATGAAGGAGTTTAAAAATTTGACACTGTTTCCAGTATGCTGGTCACAGTCATCTGGTGGTGGTGTAAATACCGCACATATGTTTTGCCTCTCTTTGTGTTCTCTCTGTTAATTCTATTCACTGGAATTAGTAAAATTTTGCAATACAGAAGGAAAAGTCAGGCAAATGCTGACGACTGCATGTAAAGTCTAGACATTAGGCAATTATTCATGATTCTTCACTCCCTGTTATACAAGGAAATGAGAAGAATAAATTTATGCTGGTCCTAGATTTGCCTGCTATGTGGAAAAGAGAAAAGGAGAATAACCTTTTGGAAAGGCCCTTCATGGCATGTGAACTGGGGATGCTGCTCTTCCCTGTCTTGGAGAAGACAGCACACCCCTACCTGAGGTAGTCCTTGGTGTATGATGTGCTGAGGATTTGGCCAGGCTTAAGTCTATTACTTCTATATTGTATTACTAAAATATATGAGGATCAAACTTACTTTCTGCAAGAAAGCCATACGTAGCACCCTCTGGGTCACTCCAAACTGGCACTTGGAGTAATCTGAACTGTCCTTTTAGCTAGACGATAGTTTCATGGGTTTTCTGTTATATTTTTTTAAAGCCCTGTTATTAAATATCTTGCACATGGTTAAAAGTGCATTCAGGGAGGACCTTTGAACATTAAAAAGACAGAGTGGAGTCTGGTGTGTTACATACTGAAAGAGAGGGCACAGAACAGCTGCTGAGACATCTTCTGTCACATACCTTGGAAATCTGAAGAAAAACTACATCATTTAGGACTATCTTCATTTCCAGCTTGTGCAGACAGCAATAAATACTTGCACTTGAAGTTACAATCTAGTTCATGCTAGCTCAAGTTAGAATTCTGCTGTTTGGGATTTTTGTTTATTTTTCCCTTTGCTACAGGGTGAAAGGAAACTTTTCTTCCCCCCAGTGATGACTCTGACATGCCAATGATGCCTTCCGGGGCAAAAGCCCTATCCCTCTTGTCTCCTAGAGGAGTGAGGCATCATAGCAATGGCAACCATACTTCTCAGTGCCCAGTCTGGTGATATGGGAGAAGAAAAAGGCTTCCAGTACTCTATCTTCCTTCTGCAAACATGCAAAAATAGCCTAAAACATACTCCAGTACCAATATAAAACATATTTCCCTTTTTAATAAACTGCACTGTTGACCAAAAAAAAAAAAAAAAGAAAAAAAAAAAAAGACATCAAGCCCTAGTTTTGTGCCTGGCATCTTATCACTAACATTAATGGAATTTCCACACTGCCCAAATACAACATGCATCCACTGCACACTAATTTGACCAGCACATGTCAAGATAGACTATGTTTTTGATTTGTAAAAAGATTGGTGAAAAAATCCCAATGGCAACAATCAGAATGAACCTTAGAAACACTAGTCTAAGCACCTTCTCTGTGAAGGCTGCTTCCCATACATCTTTCACACTTTAAAAACTCTCCACCTCAAAACTGACCCTAACATTGATGTCACCTGTTGTGAAGTTTGTTTTATACTAGACAGAGAATGACACAATATTCCTAAAAATACAAAGAAGTGCTACTGAGAACTGGAAGACTATCCAGCAATGCTCCTTAAAGACAACAGTGGCTGTAACTGAAATAGTAAATGATAAAAATGAACATCTACTATTTGAAAGCCACTGGGAAATGAGGCATGAATTAAGATTCCCCATTAAAAAGAAAAGCTGGACACACATTCCAGTGACAACAGAAGACTTTATTTGGACAGGCTTGGTATTTTCTTCCCTCACAGCTGAAAGGCTCCACTAAATACCATGAAAGATCTTCCTAATCACTTATTTTAAATTGGCAACTACCCCTAGAATGAAAAAATACATCTGAAATTTGGGTAATATGTCTGGAGATGGAAAGGGTCTCTTACTCATCTCTCTTCCCGTCAGCTATTGTCAGCAGTTTTATGTAACTGAGGGACAACTGCTTAATTTCCCACACAAAGTCCCACTCTGAAAACCTCCCCACTCTTTAAATGGGTTTTGCCTATGTATTGTTGCTATCCATTTCATCTAGAGGATCATGTTTTATAATTGCCTCACCAAAACAAAATGCAGAACTATTTTGGAGCTTGAAAGAACAAATATATTTGTCACAGGTTCAAAAAAAGACTTCTTAAGAACCTGGAGGCAATGCTGCTAGGAAATGTTTCAGACCTTCCCAGGCAGTGGGACCAATGATCTCAGATTAAGCTTGTGATGTACACCTTCTTCTAATCTCATTAATTTCCTAGCTTTGCTTAACAGTAACTTACGCACCCGAGAATTGCTGTCCCAGTGCTCAGAATATGCTGAAGCCATTCTGGCTGCTCTGCCAATGCCCCTATACTCTCTGACTTAGATCTCTTGTACAAAAACAATCTGTAATTTAACCATTTGTGGATGGCATAAATAAATAATTTTTTAAAAGAGGCAAAATGATGGCAAGATCCAGCTCTCCACAAAAGCTTTCACTTTTTTCAGTAGAAATGATCAAACAAAGCCTGGACTTTGTTCAAAGTTATTCATTCTATTAGTATGGAAGGAAAAGAAAATAATATATCAAAATAGCTACAAAAGGTCCAGCTGTCACATTTTTTCCCAAAGCAGCTTATAACCCAGATTTTATACTACTCTCATTGCTAACAGCTTTTGTACAAAACAGCCAAAGGAAACGAGCTTTCATAAGAACTGTGCTGATTACCTGTTGCGCATGAGCACTTTTTTTGTTTCAGAAATATCTTTGTTTCTATTTCAATAAACTACACCCAGCCAACACGGCAACCCTCACCTTTTATGTTTTTCTAAACCTAACAAAATCATGGAATGAATTAAGGTAATCTCCCTTAAACACTTCAGATAAGTACCTGGTTCTTTTATTTTTCTCTCTCTACTATTCCCTTTATCAAACTGTATAGAGTAGAATTTAAAACCAGCTACCACATAGTCTGTTAAGCTTCCCTAGGCATGACCTTACTTTACAGAATGTATGAGGGTTTAGAACATGAGGCGTGCAAGTCTGAACACTAAATTAGGCTTTAGGATCTGCCGATTGTTGATTAAAACTTTCATTGAGTTCAAAGGGTGCGTGATGAATTACATAGAACCAATCCCACAGGACATGAAAGACAGATTTAAAAAACAACAATAAAAAAACCACCCACCATAAAATAAAAATGAAAAATGTCTCAAACACAATTACAATAAGAATATTGGCCCCCACCCTCTTGGCATAGCCTTGGAGTTCCACTGATTGGCTTTCACCAAGGACTGGGTCTGCAGAACGAAATCTTCTGCAACATTACTTGATTTTACTCTGGTGCAACTGCTTTCTCTGCAGTTCACTGGTGCCTGAACTACAGCTGTGTAGCTAAGAGGCAAAGCAGTGAGCCAGATTCTCCCACTACTTATTGTTTTTAAATTGGTTTATCTGTACTGACTTCAATGGATTTGCTGTTGAACTACATTAGCCTATTAAACAAGAGGACAATTATGTCCATTGATTTCAATGGGAATTTTTTCTGGATGTATGCAGTGACAGCAGAATGCAAGATTTGGTTCTTTATTTTAGGACTGCGTTCTTTTTCTGGTTTAGTTTCTCATCCCAAACATGCCCTGATCACTGCACTCCTGATTTCTTAAGCTGGTTTTGGTAGAACTTTGAGATAAACCAGTATAATGAATACATTTATAATAGCCAAAGGAAAGTGCTTGAAAATTATATTCCTCCGAAGCCTTAGACACATAAGTGCAGATTTGCTGGAGTTCTCTTTCATTGTCTGTAGAGAAACCCATGAAGCAGAATTTGAGAGTCAATGAGTCATTATCAGGCATCAGTGACACATCTACCAGAGACTCTCCTTCAGATTTCTCCACAAATTACAAAACTTGTCTCATTTGAACGCTAGAAAAAGGAATGGTTACTTTCTCAGATCTGTCCCACAGACTTTCAGTCACACAAAACTTAAGCAATAGCTCTTTGCACCAGATACTTCAGGGTAACATCAGTTAAAACACATAAAGACAGACAGTTACAGTGTGAAAAATAAAGGCAAAGTTAATTGGAGAGAAACAAAAACAGATTAAATGGGAAGAGGCCAAATAAGATAGAGCAAGCACAAGTCCAGCTGAAAGAAAAATGATGAACAGAATAACATGAAGAGTTTGGATGGATGAGGCTTTAATAAGGAGACTGACTGACACAAAGGATTTAGTTGACAGGGGTTTTTTGCATGCTTATGAGAAAGCCAACACTGTAATCAGACTAAATTAGCATGCACAAGGCTGAAAAAGAATATTTAGTCACCTAACATGAATCTGAATGTAATAAACAGTGACAATTCATCATTCAGTGCCAAGAATGATTTGAATCTCTACACAAGTAAGACGACCATCAAAAATGGGAAAAATAATAACTCTAGAGATCATATTGGGTGATAAACACATTCCAACAAAAATAATGCTTCATATATTTTTAATGTCAGAGTCTGGCCACTTCACAATCAAAATAAGATATTCTGAGCCACAGCTCAATCTGGGAAAGCACTTCTGCCTTTTTCTGGTTGAAGCATTGTCAGCAGGGAAGACGCACGTGTGTTTCTTGTCAGCCGAAGAGACATACACATGCCCACCCAAACAGAAACTCTAGATGTAATTTTTCAAGAAAGCCCTTAGCCAATTACACAACGCGTCCAAGAGCTGTTTAACACCTCTCTTACCTGCACAACAACCACCTGAATGGACACATGATCTGGGAGTCTGATTGGTGCTCGAAAATACTGTGATAATGCAACCAGAAGATGAAGTATTGCCACGAGACTTTTAGCATGAACAGCTGAAATAGATATTAAAAGCACAAGTTACAAACTGCAAAGTAACTAGGGCACATGTTTTTACTTTTTAGGATGTAGGGATTATGGGACTTTTTCCCTCTTGCACCTGGAACCAGGGGGCACTTTTAAGGCACCTTGCCTTTACTGGTCTCCTTGTGCTCAACAGGTCACGCGAACGCAGCCCTGTCACCCAGTCAGTAAGATGCGTCAGCACTAAAACGTTACATTTTGCAACATGTCTGGATGCTATAGGCTTGCGTAGATGGAAACGTAACGCTAATCCAAAAGCCAGATTTCATGTATGGCAGTTTAAGTGCTGTCTCCGCATTCTCCTTGCCTTTCTTTTATTCCCTTTATTTCAATAAGGATTTATGGACTATAAGAAAGATATTTTTGTACTCATAACATGCACTTATTCATTTTTAAGTGTCACAATGTCTGCAGGATGATAAACGAGCCTATTTTGGCAGAAGCCTTAAGCAATAACTTACTAAACTCAATGACTCAAACATTCCTCATGAAGTTGTTATAGTTCTTGTTATTGAAGCTTTTTCACAGCAGGTTTCATATCAGTAGTTAACACTAGCACAACTTAAAAGATATCAAAAGCCATACTGTAGGAAATTCTTAACTATCAAACCATTGGCATGAAAGTGAATAATTTCTAACTCTTATTATTGACTTTCTTCTTCTTCTATTTTGTTTTTGCATTTATAGACTTCCCCAGAGTAGTATTCCTAAACAATCTTTGATGGCTACAGTATACTTAGTTTTTTTGTACTTCAACTAACCAATAACTACTACCTTACTTCATTCGTAAAGCAGGATCAGATTCACTAAAATATCCTTCTTCATTATCTTCCAATGCAAGTCTCAACTATGCCACGGAGATACCCATTCATATAAAACAAGGCATCGCTGTCAAGTTTTGCTGGGGTGCCAGTGGTCACAGATGAGGTGCTTTAGCAGAACACTAAAAAGATGTCTGTCTGCCTAGCACCGGTGTATGCTGCAGCTGGCTCCAGCTGCTGCTGTCTATCTCTACTTTAGCTCTAAAACACATGTACAACATTAAATTAAAACTAAAAGTTAAATCGTCAGGCCACTCCAAACACCCTGCCTCCAGCTGCACAACAGAGAATGGAAAAAAACGCTGGGTGGGGGAGATTGAAGAGAGATGGGGACAGAAAACTCAGTGGGACCACACAAAGGGGAAAGTCAGAGATGCCTAACGTTCAGTCTTCCTCCCTCAAGCTATTTCTCTCCCTCTCACTAATTTGCTGTGAATGGAATGGGATACAAAACAGCTCAGCTCAAGACAGGTATAGGAGACAGGGCAACTGCTATACACTGGTCAAGGTATTCACAAGCGTGAAATGAGGCCTAATTTTCTAAAACAGATTATAACCTGCTTTCTGCAACACATATGCACTACTAGAATGTCATGTGTTGGGCCACTGAGGGCATTTCTATTAGATATTATTATGTTAATTTTTAATACAATAAAACAGGAAGGGTGCAGTCCTAATCTTGATGAGAGTTTTGTAATCAACATCAGTGATTTGAATTTAGCCTTAAACGATCAGAAATATTATTCAAATCTATGTTGCAAATTTTACACAAAGAGTCCTAGGACCTAACTCTCCTTCTTCCATATCTACTGCATTTATGCAGTACTTGCCTGTTTCAACAAACCAATTTAGTAAAAGAAAACTTAATCTGGTATGCATATGGATTGAAGAGCAGAAATACCATACTTTGACAGACTCTGAAAAGACAGTTTATTTAAATTGCAGCTTGAGCATCAGTAAAGAGGGTAGAGTGTACCACATCTGGAAGTGCCCTGCAGAGCAGCTCCTACCATAAATACCAGGTTTCAGCCTTCCCTTATCATTGGATATTTCAAAATTCCAGATAGCAGCTATAAACTCTCAGCTGTCAACAAATGAGAACAGCATAAAAAGCACACAACATACAGTCAACGTTCCATTTAATGTTTCTTGGAGGAAGTTTAAGGGTTTCGTTGATCTTTTCAAGCACTGTCTGTAGCTTCTGTTTCTGAGCAATTTCAGACTGAGTAACTTCAGCAACATTCAGCTTCTCACTTTCAAGTTTCTCTGAAGTGATAATAGAAGAAAAAACAGAAGAAAAAATATTGTCAACTCCATGAAGAATGCAAAGCCATTCCATGCACCCAGATGTACAGTCAAGAGACATTAGACTTCCTGGTTTTAAAATTACCTCGTTTTCCTTCCAGAGCCACTTTCCTCCACAATTCTGAGCTCCTAAAGACACAGTTCACATTTTCCCTTTATTTAGCCATTGCCATGGGGAAAGCCAAGTATTAATAAAAACCACAGTACTGGCTAACAAATATTTGCTGCAACTCCTTTTAGGGAAAACCAGATTCGAAGGTAAGGCCCATTGCTTCTATTGCTACTGGATAAAGGGTATTCTGTATGCAAGTGGCTTGTACAGCAGACCATCAAACCTAGGAAACAGATACCAACTTTAAGATTTGTTTCATCAGTCTCAGCCTCCCAGCTTCTCCATCAGACTCAGGAGATTTAAAAATTTTATTTGGCCCATTTCTGATAAAAGTGAAGTGACACCATATTCATAGAGGTGGAAGATGCACCCAAGAAATGTGAACAAGTATTTCTGGAGGTATGAAAACAACTAAAACCTCAGGCACTTTCTTTCTATGATACCGTGGCCCTTTTCTGCACTCAAAATTTGTAGTAAATTTTAAAATACTTTATAAATTGGTTTGTTATTAATTAGTACAGATTGCTAGGTATATACATACACAGCTTACTGTTTACCATTAAACAGTAAGCAAAGAAAATTTAGCAGTAAAAGCTCCCTGATAAAAACACAAGAAACAAAATGCTTGGTTACCTATCAGTTTACTTCTATGAAAGAGTATCTTATTAAAAGATATCTTAAGAGATATCTTATTTGGTAAGAGCTGACCTTGTTCTCAAAGACAACCGATTATTTTCCCAAAGAGCATGAACGGGAGCTACCAGCCTATGAATCCCGCTTAAGAGACTGCTATCTCCATGGGTTTCTTGTGCCTCCACAGAAATCAGTCTGTGCATGGTCTCACAACAAGACCAAAGTCAGCATAGACCTGATCCACAAGGAATTAAGGGTAATGGAAAAGATTCCACTGAAATCAATAAGTGCTGGATCAGTATACACATATTTAAAGTCAGGCTGTATCTGATATGTATTTTTGGGGGTTTGAGTGAAGTCAGTGGAGGTCTGCCCATGAGAATCAAATTGCTCAGTCTGGGGCATATCCAGTCCATCACAATATATTCAATAGCTTAACCATTCATGGAAGGGAATAGTCTGTGTAGTCTTTATTAGAAGTGCTCACATGATGTTTCAAGATTCATTTAAGATACTGAAAAGAAATTTACTGGAGACTTTATGAGCTGTAATAACTAAGAAAATGGCTTCCAAGCCAACAGTTCAAAAAGCACATGCCAGCTCTGCATTAGCAGTTTCTTTTCTCTATCTGTTTCTCAGCTGAAGCTCAGTTTGCAGTCCACTGGGTACCATTACCTCAGTAACATTAAAAGCCAGACATCAAATCAGAAAGAAATTCCAACTTTCCAGAGGAACTTCGCTATGTGAATAAACTATAGTATGGAACCAGCAGAGATTAAAAACATCCACCGTTGTACTGAAAAAACCCTTGCCTTCAAACTTACTTTCCACTTGTAACACGGTTAAGTTTGTACAGCACATATGCAGATAATAAATTTAATTGGAGTGAATACTGTTGCCAAGACAAGAACCCTCCCCCTCTAGCACCCCAGGTAGGCTTTATGCTGTTCTCATCAACTACAGAGCACCACACATTGCACTGTAGCTGTAAGGATTGTGCATACAGCCTATGGCTCAAGGGTCTCATAATACAATGCTATTTTTATATCACTTAGTGGCATAAATGTAAGATGATACCAAGGCTCCTAAGTAGGAACAAGTGATCCACTTACTGACAAAGTGCCCCAACAGCGTGCACATATATTTTTTTCTTACCAAATAATTTCTGCAATACTTGTCCATCATACAGGTCTTCAGCCAAGTCTTTCACAATAATCCTCTCTCCCACCAACACATCATTAATCCAGTCAATTAATACCTATATGGGAAACACAAATTTGGCAGTATGATACACTATTCATTTGCAATTTAAAACACATGTCATTTTGTACAATGATGAAAATATTTAGCAGAAAGAATACCAAAGCTGCAATGGCTCAAAATACAATCAGTCTGAAATACCACCAGAAGAAAATAGGAAGGACTTAGGAAGGACTCTTCTAAGGTGGCTATGTCAATGTACCACAAGGTCTAGACAAATACCAGATTGATGCAGTGCCTTCTGGAGTGAACTCTGTCCTTTACTTTCAGTAGTATTTTAACATTTTATTGTGAAGCAAAAGGTGTTGAAGTCGATTCTAATGAAGTTTCCTGCTAAAGTTCTAACCCCAAGAATGACAAAGACTATAAGGGAAGTCAGTGTAGTCTTAGACTGGGTGTGGGATGGGACTAAGAATCAGGACTCAGGATTTTAATCCAAATTCTTAAGTTTCTCTGTGCCATATCTAGAGACAGATACTAAAACAAATGACCTGTCCATTCACTGGGATGTACACACCACGTGGTTTCATTTAATTAATTTCTAAACAGTGCTTTGAAGTGTTCAAATGAAAGAGGCAGGGATAGTATTAAAAAATAGTTCCACTTTTCTGAAAGTGTTTACATGCTTTTCATTACCTTCATTAGTTCTTGTAATTTTGGGTCATTTCTTGAATTTGGATCAATCATTGTTCGGACTTCATTTTCCTCTGGAAGGTTTAAAAGAAAGATATTAGAAACTGTTACAGGTATGACACTTTATTTTACATCAAGCTTTTATGTTGAGATGTAAAATTGTTGTGAATTACCTAGCATAGTGTCCTCAGGGTCTAGTTCGAATGGAATTGGACTGAGAGGTAAGTTAATGGCATTTATTCCTTCTTCCTGTAATTCAGATACTAGGAAATAAAAAAGAAGAGCTTGGTCAAATTTCAATTCAATTTTAGTTACTATTTCACTCTTGCTAAAAGTAGCATTAATTGTCTTAATTTCTTTATAAGAACATGACTCTATTAGATAAGCCACTAGGTGTAATTACAGCAATAGAATATAGCTAACAAAAATGGAAGGCCCGGCCAACAAACCTTTACTTGTATGAGTAGATTTTTCATACTGGATATGCACTGGATAATGGTACTGGAATCAATGCAATTTCCTCAAATCTTTTCCAGGATAAGGCCCATTATCCTCAAATTTTAAAAGGCTCACTTGCATTTTAACAGTCCTAACATTTTAAGACTAATGAATCATTTTAGCTGAGGAAAATTATTATTGCTCTCAGCTATTTCACCCTTGCTCTGGAGATGCTTCAAGTTTAGCTACTTGAGAAGAGCTAGGTCTGGCTATATATCCACACAGGAGCTGCCAGACTGATAACTATTTAGGACTGAAGGTGCAGTACCAGCACACGGCTACCTCCATTGTTCAGGTCAGGGACCAGCAGATTGCGGGATGCTTCTGGCCTGTGTTCTTGGCCTTTCTTTAGCAGCAACCACGGCAGCAGGACCCAGGTGTAAGACAATGAACCCTCATAAGTAACGCCTTAGTGTGGAGTCCAGACATAGGTTGAGAAAGAGCTTGGACGCAGTAAAGGGGAAGTAATCCAAGATCCCACAGTCTGGAGATGCCCACAGTTGTCAGGAAATACGGATGAGTTCTTACTCAGCCAAAGTCCCCTAATGCTGCAAAAATCAATGTTCTTGTAATACATGCTCTGAGAACATAGGAACAGAGAGATCCAGAGAAGTGTACAAGCAGTCCTGCCACTAGTTCTGTACTATACAGGTTCTGTACCTGGTACAGTTCAGAGCAACTTCATTCATTCCTCTGGGTGACCCAAACTTCAATGGGTTGCAAAGACAAACCCCTTCCTTCACTGCCTAAACATGCCTCCATAACAGAAGAGAATAAATACAAACAAGCCAATACACTAATCCTACTGCTATGGAAGAACACATAGCACTGTGCAGGGAGGGCAACCACTCTGGTGATCAGACAAGTTTGTATCTTGCTGTGTAACCAAGAAATCAGTGCAAACCTGATTTACCAAACCAGGAAAAGAGCCTCGCTGTCTTATGAATGACATGTAAGTAATGTTGTTTTGACCACTCATTTTCCAGTGTACAGACCTTTAATAGAACTGGTTGTTAGCACAACTGTTCCAGTCAGAGTTGAAACTTAATAACTTAAATCAACCATCTTACACGTGTCCTAAAGATTCAGGTAGCTGTATACACCTTCTGACATGAACTAAAATACATGATTTATGTGCAGATGCAGATTCACCATCTAACACTTCAGATTTACCACCTGAAGCTTTCCTCAGTTTATTTTGAAAATTACAGAAACAATTTTGGTTTGGAGAAAACACAAAAGTAGAAAGTGACAGTAGAGATCTTGTGTTTTGTTCCTGGCCTCATGACTGCCTTGTAACTTAGCTTTTGGAAAACAGTTTAGCCTTTCTGCCTTAACTTCCTGCATGCAATAAGTACAGCTATGTTTCACATGAACACTGCGATAATTAGTCAGTTGGTGTGATAACAGTACTTAAGACTTTCCAAATATTTTCTACGCTCTGTGAAATGTTTTGTGCTCTGCCAGATGAAATGCCTGTGCACATTTCAAGAGTCTGTATAGCTGTATTCAGGCATCTACGTAAGATTCATAGCAATAATGGCTGTTAGAGTGCTTATTACTTTTAATTTACAAACATAACTTTGAAAAATCCACTGCCTTCACTACTGAAACACTAACTTCACCCCATACACTCACCCTGCTTGTGTATCTGTAAAATACAAATACTGAGCAGCTCTAAAGAGTCGTAAAATAATGTTGACAATAATAGTTCCCTCGATTGTTGTATATCCTCTAAAACTGATGGCTGAGAGCAACGGACCAAATTAATCCCTCATGTAACTCCATTGAGTTCTGAGGAGTTATTGCAAGGATGAATTTGGTCTAGCATGTACAATCTCAGGAACTGTTTACATTTAATGGCAATTTTTTGAACTGCTAGCACTCCTTAGAGAAAATCATTGTTGGTTTTATTAACCTCTTTGGTTTTGTTTTTTGGGGTGGTTTTTTTCTTTTTTTTTTATTTTAGTTCAAAATGGGCATAAAAACGTCAGTGGATAGAAAACTTCCATGTGGAGGTCCTTCTGTTCTGAAATGTTTAGTTCATGGAGGACTTCTGCACAAAGGTTCCTAGGCAGAAAACGTTTTTTTCACATCAATCCCAAGATGGAGCATAGTAAATAAAACCTCTTCAAGCCAACTGGCTCCACTGAGCTCTCCTATCCTGAAGGGCTGGATGCTCTGCTTGAGCAAGACACACTGGAGGAATCAGTCAGCTCATTTTCCTAGTGACGGACAGTGGGGAAAGCTTTTGGCTCCTCTCTCGAGGGAGCGACCCACTGGCAGAGCTCACTGACACTTCTCCAGGGAGACGGAGTGGACCATTCAGGGCTGATTGTTGCGTAAGGCATTCTTTACAGGCCTACTGAACCTCCCCATATTTGTCCTCCAATGTGCACAACTATTACATTCTACTTTTAATAATATGACCTTCATCATATTATCAGCGTTTCTGAAAATAAGAGAAAGCAAACAAAAAACCACCATATCTTTGCATGGAAAGGGAACATAAAATACAAAGAAAATAATAATAAATATACATGAGAAACTAATACATTGATCTGTTCTAGAATGTACTGCAAATGTTACATTTGTTGTACAGCAGGGGCCAAGTCCTGCACTGCTGTACACAGGTATACACAAGTGGTGGTCTTGTTCCCCCAGGCAGCTCACCCAAATTGCATACATTTCTCACACTTGCCTGAGCCATATGCAGAACCTACTCAATAGACCTCTGAATGATCCAAAGATCCCAGATGGATCCAGTTTACCAGAGGGGACAGCTCCTCCTCAGCCACTGCATTCTGTAGTGCACAACCCATGCCCAAGGCTGGTATTAGTCCCATAATAAAGGCTCCTGCCCTCCTGTACCCTACAAGCAGAAAACATGATGGAGAAACCCTGAGCCTGATAGCATCTTTTTAATTTCTTTCCCAATACTGAAAAGGAAAAGATTTAACTACAGATTAACAATAGTACTAAAAGGAGCAGGTAAGAACACATGCATTATATCAAGTTGTACATAAAGGGAGAGAAAATGTATTATGTAGTATAGCCTCACTTTCTAAGAATTTCCATCAAAAAAGTTCCATGACAAACCACTATTATACACTTAGGTGTTTATAGAGGAACCACAAAAATGTGATTGAGGTTAAGAGTTTGCACACTACAGTTTCAGCAGAGGAATCAATTTTTCAGCTGCTTTTCATTAATTTTTTTTAATTAATTTTCATGAAAATCACTTCAGCAATTTAGTATTTTAACAAAAACAAAGCACACAGGTTTGGGACAATTTTTGCAGCAGCTGACATGAAAATAAAATCATCTAATTTCTTGAAATACTTCAAGGAATTACTTGGAGCATCACTAAGACCTCCACTCTGAGTCTTACAGTGTAAAGACCCAGGAAGAGAGGAAGGGACATAGCTGCAGCAGTCCGTCTACAGCACACCAGCTGCGAGGACCTGTAGCAGTTCCTCTGAAGGACAGTATCCACAGAGTTGACTGCTTGACATGGGGCATGCTTGGCCACTGGATGACCCCAGCAATTAGAGTTAAGAGCACCTTTCTGTTCTCACCCTCTGCTGCAGCCCAGATACAGCCCAGTGCATCAGCTACCATGGAGCTTGTTCGCATTGTGCTTACATTGGTATGATTAAGGACTACATCCTTTTGGACATGAGAGGAAAATCTAGTCCTTCATGGTTTTTTTTACAGTCACCATACTGAGTGGAACTGGGAGTTGAATGTACTTTTAAAAGCAAGACCCTTAAAAGCAACCAAATTACACGTGGACCAGACAAATCTCTGTGAATTGGCAACGTGAAAGTCCCGGTTTTAACTCTGGATAAGGAATGGACACTTCTGCTCAGACTTCTGATTTGGCTCCACATGCCAAATTTGTTATGATGTAATGAAGTGCAACTCCACTGCTATCAGCTGTCAACAGACTTCCTCCTATCATGCCAGCACCAAATTTGGCCCCAGAGCTGGGGAGCCCACAAGCTTGTATCAACAGCAACTACAGCAACTATTTTAAGCTGGATAGAGTTCTTACTGGTTTAGATGCTCTAGGATTACAAGGTCATAAACGTATGCTATCAAATCCACGCGGGTGCTCTGAGCCAGACTTTGCCCTTTGATGCGTGCATCCAACTGCCATTGCAACTGTTGGATGCTGAGCACATCTGAAAGTGGAGTACTGCCCATACGGTTTAAATTGGCTTAATTCCTCTAGTACATGCAGCCTGTTGCTCCACATTGTATTTATTAGACAGTTTCATTTGGGTTTTTTACTTGTTTATTTTGTGTGCTGAAGGCTTTTTGCTGCCCTGTTTAGTATTCAGGGCTTAATGTTATTCTGATTTGAATGAAACACATCTTACTATTTAACTGAGCTCAGAAATGCCACATCACCCAATGCACTCTTTGTGGTTTAGACGTATTTTAGCATATCTATCCAAAGAATCATAAAATAAATACAGCAAGATGTAGTGTTAAATGGTCTCTCCTCGGAGTGCTACAGCCACGTCTTTCCATGTAATTGATTCCGTACTTACAAAACTAAAATTACTCAAGTGCTACAACACTAATGGATCGATTCTGAAAGTTTGTGATTAGCTAGAACCAAATCCTAATGTTGGAGGAACACAGTGACACAATGTTTCTAACCTCAATCTTTCAAAACCAGGAGATTTAAATATATGCATATACACCTACATAAATATATACATACACACTTCTGTAGTTCTTTAACTGCCTTTCTAATGTAAGGGGTTTTCATTCAAGGTTGTCTTTGCCATTTTTAAGGTTGCAAATACTTTGGTTTGTTTGGAGGCGTTTTTTTTGTGGAAGCTGAGATTTGTTGACATTCACATGACTCCAGGAGTTTAAGCTTTCTACAAAAAGTCAAAGGACAAACTACCTGATGTTATAAACTGCTATGGTAGACAGTAGCTTTACGTGCTGTGTCTCTATCTTAAGCTACTCTTTCCTGGAACAAGCACAACTTGGAAGGCTAGCTGCAGACATCATATGGCCAGAGTAACACTGGATATTTGTATATACACCCACATTCAAACATGCATGTTTATGCTATATAATGTTTATGTATGTAGCCAAAAATTACAGCCAGTTTAAAAAAGTGCTGATTTTCAATAAGAAATGTCTTTACTACTCTTCTGTAAGACAGAGATACTCACTCAATTATAGTTGAGCCAAATTTAAATAAATCATTTTTGGTTTCATATTCTCTTTACTGGGTGCAAATTTCTGATAAATGCTCATGACTGTGATGGCTTGCTTTCGCAACCACTTGTGCACAAGAGCAGCTTTACTTCTTCTACAGACTTGATAGTCTTCAATGCAGGCTTGAGTGTAAATGACTGTATCTGCACGGATTTCAGTGGATTTATGCTGATTTATACCAGCTCACCGGCTCAGTGTGATTTCTATTCCCCCTCACATACTCTAGTTTTATACCCTGATATAATTCCAGTGGAGTAATTCTGAACTTGTACTGGCAAATGTGAAAAGAGATCCAAATTACCGAAGATGGTCAGAGAATGAGAGAAAAAGCAGCAAAAGCATTTTCAAAAAGTATTAGTTTAAGCTTTTACAGAATGATACTATTTAGTCAAGCAAACTTATGTGATTGCTTTCTGGGCCATGCATGCAAAATGCTATTTTCCAATGCTTGTGTGTGTGCATCTTATAAGTCCACAAAGGGAAAAGAAAATATTAATCTAAAATGGTACTGCCTAATTTTCTTGAATACATAATTCATCCAATATGGATTCTGGCAGCTCAGCTTTAACTCTGAAACAAAAGAAATCCACACAAAAGACAATAAATCTGCATTACACATGGTACTAAAATGATCCAATGCATTTATAGATGTTTACAAGTTTGCAGAGTGTGACACAGCGTCCACCAGAAATTTGATATTCACAGCACAAAACATCATAAACATATGTCTGCAACTACAAAGGGGCCTTTTTATGTGGGGATCATTGTTAAAATTGTCTTCAGAACATAAACCTTAAGTTGTAAATGCTACTCCCCATTTATTCTCCAAGACATAACAAATGAGGAAAGAAAAGCAGAGATATGTTTGTAATTGAAAATGTTTCTCAGGAAATGATCTGTACAGGAACATCATTCTCATTCCATTAACTGCTGACTCCAAGCCAACCATTTGTAAAAGTAAATAAATATGCAAACTGGCTGACAACAATGTGCCTGCCTTTAATGTTACTGCTTTAGTACCCAATCTCCAAAAAAGAATCTATTTTCTTTTCTCATTTCTCCATTGCACCAAACATGGCATACACACAAAAAGAATGGGAGAAATGCTGTTCACAAAAAAGAATGGGAGAAATGCTATAATTTAATTTTCATGTATGCAATACAAATTAAATGCTTATTGCCTTGAACTTTCTTTAAAGTCCAAAGCTACTCTGAAGTACCTCAGTGACTAGCTGGCTGTTCCTTTCTTTTTTGCAATTAAAAGGGAAAAAAACCCCATAGATAGACAGATCTCTGGTCTGAGTAGGTAAAAACAACCAACAAAATAGGCAGCAATCTCGATCCTTTTAAAGAGAACACATGATTTTCTTCGCCATGCCACATAGCTTCATTAAGCCCTACATGCTTTCACATTTCATTTGCAATGAAGGTTCTTCTCAGAATCTTCCTGTAGTTTCTAAGAGGTAACAAGCGGTGCAGTGTCAAGCTAACACACAGATGTCATTCCATTCATTCCTTCAACACATCCTCTAAAATACATAAGCTATACCTGCAGATGTTTTGAAAAGCCTGTCACCCTATAGGAGTGTTTAAAATATCACTGAAAAAAACCCAAAAGACAGTGTTGGGAACAAATACAGACAGAAGTTCAAGTGACACTGATTTTCTTTCCCTCACTGAAGAACAAGCCATGCGTATGAGAAATGCCGTGACCATTCCAAGTCCTTATCAAAATGTGCTGTGCTGAATCTGATCCCAGCCTGAAAACTCCTCAAACAGCCTCAGATATGTTGGTAGGGTCTTTGTGCAAAAGATACGTACAGGTTGTTAGCTGGTCTGCACATGGTATCCCTAAATGCAAAATATTTTATTGAAACAAATCCTTTGACAGCTAAGATTTCCAATTTATTGAAATTTATTGAGAGATCTCAGAAATGATTTACTGAGATATGTCAGAACTACATGGAGTGCTTGGGGCTATATGGAGACAGAAGGGAGAGCATTTGTATTCTCCTCACCAATATTTTGATATTTCTCAAGTTATAACAGATCTGCAGGTAGCAACATCCAGAAGAGGGTCAGACAGACCTCTTGGTGTAGTCCTCACCCAAAGCAAGTGGAGGCAATTGTTAATCCTATATGCTCACCAGCTTGCTGCAACAGTTTTTTCCAAATACTGTGGAGAAGCTGATTTTATAGGACTGACTTGCCTTGTTCGTTGAATCACCAACCAGCTAATAGTAGCTATTCCAACATCAACAAGAGGCGCTCATGCAGAAAAGACAAAACCAAAGATCTGTTCCAAGAAGCCTTTCCCAGCTCAACAAGTTCTAGCTATTCCTAAGAGAAAACCCAAAAATAGTTCTTAGGAATGTGAGGGCACACTAGTAGCAAGCTGAGGATTTCCTGAATTTCTTGCTCTTTTCTCCTTGTGTATATAAGCCTTGTTTTTGAAGGAGAAAAAAATTAGGTGTCAGACCCACTGCATCTCAGTAATCTAGAAGACTACTTCTTCTTGGAAGAATTAGAAAAATTACTACATTTACTGGAAAGTTAAAGTTCCTTTTCAGGGATTGCAAATTGGTTTATGTATCACACATGGCCAGTATTTTCAAACTGTAGTTCCTAGAGCTGCTTATGTTTTAATATAAGCATCTGGTCATCTTCAAGGAATGACTTTGTGACAAAGGATCAAAAGATTTGTATTAAGTGGCCAAGTATTTCTAATTCCCAGAAGGAAAAAACAAAACCAAAACCACCTTAACATCTTCTGAGAGCTCCTCATGCTTCAAGATCTTTCTTTGGTATGAAAGTGTCCTGGTTTCAGCTGGGATAGAGTTAATTGTCTTCCTAGTAGCTGGTACAGAGCTATGTTTTTGAGTTCGGCATGAGAAGAATGTTGATAACACACTGATGTTTTCAGTTGTTGCTAAGTAATGTTTAGTTTGAAGTCAAGGATTTTTCAGCTTCTCATGCCCAGCCAGCAAGTAAGCTGGAGAGGCACAAAAAGTTGGGAGGGGACACAGCCAGGGCAGCTGACCCAAACTGGCCAAAGGGATGCTCCATACCTTGTGATGTCATGCCCAGTATATAAACTGCGGGGAGCGGGGCTGGGGGGATCACCACTTGGGGAGTTAACTGGGCGTCAGTCGGCGAGGGGCGAGCAATTGCCTTGTGCATCACTTGCATATTCCAATCCTTTTATGACTACTATTGTCATTTTATTAGTGTTACCATTATCATTATTAGTTTCTTCTTTTCTGTTCTATTAAACCATTCTTATCTCAACCCACGAGTTTTACTTTTTTTCCCCGATTCCCTTCCCCACCCCACTGGATGGGGGGGAAGTGAGCGAGCAGCTGTGTAGCGCTTAGCTGCTGGCTGGGTTTAAACCATGACACAAAATCAACCAAGATAAAGTCTGAGGGTGACACCAAGGCTGGACAAATAGCAAACACAAGGAAGATGGGATAAGGGTGACCCAAAGAAATTAAAATAATAATGGATACAAATATGCAGATTTATTACTTATCTGCATAACTGGTAGCTTGCCGTCCATGCTTTGCTCTCTTTGCATCAATCCTGAGCATCTAACCATGGTTCTCAGATTCAGTACAACAAATGAGAATTGACTTGTGACATCTAATTCCCCCCCCCCCCCCTCCATTTTAAGGGTTTTCAATTTCTTGCTACGTTTAATATTTGTGCCTAACACACAGATGTTTTCTAAAAGTCTCTGCAGTGTGTCCTAGGGAACTGAAGGTTCTTGTCAAGGACAGAATCAGGATCTAATTTGGGAACTGGGGTCTAAAGACCGGCCTTCAACATGGAAAAACTAGGCTGTGGCTTTGGCTGGATGAAGAGAAATGCAGCTACATTTTTAAAGAAAACGGGCTGGATTTTGTGAAGGGCAGAAAATTGAAACCTTAAAATGGCAGAAATATATCTTCTAGCATACTGAAGAATAAACTACCCTTTGGGGTTCTCTTGACCAATGTGGAGGTTAGCGTGCATCTGACAGCAGAAAAACTTCAGGCTTGGACTGTTACAGCAAGGACTACAGAAACTGTAAACTTGTTTCCCCATCCTTATTTCATATGAGTGTGCATCATCAAGATGCAGATCTGATGTGTGGAAGCCCTCCTGTTCTTATCCAGCCATACAGCGTCAAGTGTCATTTCAGGGACAGAGAGGAATTGCCACGGGCTGTGGCAACCCCTGCCTAGAGGGAGGACTTCAGTCAGCTAGCATAAATCACAGTGTGGTGGGATCAATCGTATGGCTGTGGTACTCTCCTAAAACACATTTACACAAAAGTGTAAGATGATGATGATGCAAGACAGGACTTCTTTGGTAGCACAATCTGGAAGCTACATTTGGCTTAGGAAAGCAGAGTTAGTTCTCAACTTGCACAGAACTAAATCAACACTTTCCAGTCTAGGTTCTCAAATCCCTTAACCAGAATTAATTCGTTTAACATCCCACCAACAGAAGAAAACAGCATTATCCCCATTCTGCAGCACAGAAAGTGATGCACTTCTAGATTAAGGGATACATTTAATGTTTCCTTTCTGGAGACACACATTCCCCTTGTAAAATGGAAGCTAGGCACTTAAAAATACAGCCTTAAAAAAACTGCCTATAATGTTACACTTAGCCTGATGTAGAATGGACACACCTCTTGCCTCCCAAACCCGTATCATAGTAAAGAGAACACCCTTCTTTTCATATAACTAGTAGTAATGATTTTCATCCAGCCCTGTGCCTTGCTTTTCACAGGCACTGCCTGGTACCCTCCTGTGCATTCCTGATCTTGCTCATTTCCTTATAAAACTCAGACAGCTGCTCCAACTTTGAAATGCCCTGTCTCAAAAAAATTACCTTACTGAACTGTCCATCTGATTATGGTGTTAACGTGTTTCTTATCAGGAAACAAGTTGCAAGCAATGCAAGCACCAGCACTGTAAGGGTAAACCCACAGGTCTGAACTGTACATGCATCTCAACAGTCTTTTCCAAGGTATCTCAAACAAGCTGTACGTTCAGAGCAGCACTTGCTACCACCTGTCAAGCGCTGTCAGACAAGGGAAACCCCTCTGTGTAAACTCCTACCTCTTCAGTGCATTTCATGGGTTGCTGTCATTACCAATGTATCAATTTCAGCATGCAAAACAGTCATAGCAACAGTAGCTGTGGCAGTATTTCCTACTTCACAGGTGAACACACCAAAAATTGCAATTCAATTGTCCAAGTAAATAACCTTAAATGGGTTTTACTTCATAGCACTAACACATTCAGAGTTTCCCAGATATAATCTGCAGCCTTCAGCTGTTGTTGTCATAAATGAGTTTATGTTAACATTCCTATTAGAAAGTGTTTAGTACTACAAAATTTTCATTTTAATAAGCATGAATATTAAAACTTACCTACTGCATGACACATAGCAATTTTCAAATAGGCTATCTCAAGCATGCTTTTGACTACAAATTACAATTTTCCCTGAGTGGAAATTCAGCTAATAAAAATCACTATTTTCACACTGGATCCAGTATTACTTAAGGACTGAATTTGTACCACACTGAAGCTAACAGAAACATATGAAATACCACTAGCATGAAACAGCTAATTCTATCTCACTCATATTGCAGAAATATTTTCATGGAATAGCATACGAAATTAACAAACTGCTGTATTTTCTTCCTCTTTTACCCAGGAAAAACAAAGTCTGGCAAGGGCAAGAAGAAAATAAACTCCCATTCTTATCTTCAAAATATTACAAAACAAAAATAACTTACCATTGCAAAAATATAAGGTCAGAAAACAGTACTCCTAAAGTATCACAGAAACGAAGATGAAAAATAACTGAATGAGTTGGTCTAGTCTCCTACCTTTAGGGCAAAATGCTCCACAGCCCATCATAGGGTCCCTGGGCCACCCTCATAGTGCATCACAGGGAAAACTGCAGTCTGTAAGGTGTTTGAAGCCCCTTGCTATGCAGGCCACTTTGCTGCTGCTCTTCAGAGAAGCTGTATTAGCTTTAGAGCCTGTTTTCCAACAGAATAGTCCAAGCACATCTTAACTCTCAGCTCAGAGCATCGCTTCAGAACAAGTGACTGACTGCCTGTATAATTTAATATGATGCCACATGAGACTCATAGACCATCTGCAAAAGAAACTAAATCTGCTTTTTGCAGCTTGGTAAGTTGCATTCTGAATGCTAGGATGCAGTTTTGACTGTGTGCTTTTGTTATCAGTCATATAACTGAACAAAATGCTCAAACAGCAAGCATAAAGCACATGTTTTTACCAACTGCAGTCCGTTTATGCTGTAGTTAACTTGTACCTTTTCCCCTTACAACTGAATAAAGTCACAATTCCCCTCAAAGCATAAGAAAGGTCTAGGCACAGACATGGCAATATTGGAAGTGAAATTTCCTTCTTTTTTTTTTTTTGGTGAAACAAAAGCTGGTCAACAAGAGCTACAGAATCCTGTTGCCAGAATTGAGATGCACACGTGATGTTACCAAATTCAGGTCCTAACCACAGCACTCCTTTCTCTATAAATACTTTCCTACTGAAATAATTAGCAAAACTCACATGGAAGGAGGATTAAGCTCTAAAACAGGTAAAAGCATATAAAAAGCTAAACAGAAGAAAGGAGAGGTATGAGCCATCAAAAGAATAAAAAACTACTGGTAAGAAATGAACTAGTTTTATAGGCTATGCATCCTTCCAAAGACGGACAGTAATTAAAAGATAATCTAAAGCAATTACTTACTCAGGCTAAAAATCAAATTGCTATGAAGTTTTCTACAGACTAAAATTTTTCAGAAGCTGTAAAATGTTTAAGTGTCTGTTTCAACTTGGTGTAGGATGAGGGAACTGACACTTCCCTGGCTCATTTCTAAGTCATGGAAAGTGGTTACCTTTCTAGCTTCCAATTGAACTTAACTTAAAAATACCAGTGCCAAAAGGCAAGTATGGAGCACTGAGAGGTATTTATTGTTTGCGGTTATTCAGCTGTGCTAAGGAACATTCCTCCCCCAGGTTTCGTATCAGATGTGATTCCTTGCAGAAAAAGACATAGAGGTCTCATCACTGTTCTGAAATCACATTCTTCGCCAGTTTTAAGGAATCTCTGATGCACATCTGTCTGCAGCTACTGGGTCAGTCCTAAAAGCAGCCTTTCCCCGTCAACAGCCCTATTTCATGCTGTACTCACAAGTAGTAATGGGGGTCCCCATCCTGACTCCTGGAGTCCCATTGCTTTCTGGCACTGGGAAACTGGATTGCTGAACTGCTGAATAACAGCATTCAGTTACAGGACAATACTGAGCTGGCAGTTCTTTACCAAGCTTTCCTTTTCTTAACTTCTGAATAGAACCGTAAGTGTCCCAGATACTTTATTATGGCAATCCCATTTGGGAGGTAAGTACAGCTAAAGGAAAACCATGCTCCACTTGAAACAACAAGAAGTATGCTGAAGATGATTATACGTTAAGAAAATTCACAAAGTCTGAAGCCACAGCAACATGCATCATCAATTCAACCTATTTTATAAGTAATTATTTATACCTATTTATAAAGTGGCACTTTTTTACATGCACAAAAACAGCAATTTGACAAAAACAGTAAATGAAAGTTGGTGGGTTTTTTTTATTATGAGTTTTTGTATCTACAGTAGCAGCCAAAAGATCATGTCCAGGTAAACTGTTCTAATAGGGGCAGTTAAGAGTAGGGTTAGAAAGCTAAGTTAGCTAAAACAGAGCTGCTTTCTCAGAGGGCATAACATGGCAAGAAGTTGACAATAGCAGGTCTGAAGTGCATAGCTCAGCGACCAAGTAGAGGAATTTCTAATCATAATCTCTGTAATCCATTTTCACTTGCCACAAACATAAATTCAAGTGAGAGTTAATTTCTAATTCCTGTAATCTAACAATAACAACAACAAAGCCATCATTCAAAAAACCTGTGCACGTCCCCTTTCCCTTAGCAGAGATCACTGCAGGGAAAAAAACAGCGCATTGGTAAGATGCTTTGGGCCTAGAGTTTCCCAAACTGTTCCTAAGGGTTCACTTTCAACCCCACAATTTTCAGCTTTGTAAAAACAGACGTATAGCCAGGGAGGACTGAAGCCTTTTTCAAGCGGTTTTGGCCATCAGTACAGGAAACAATTCAAAGGCAACATGACACTGATAGCTTAATTTGTGAAAATGGATAAATACCGTATCTGCCACATAGCACATTAACCCATGTAACAAATAAATACAGAAATAGCACTGCAATACTTGGTTAAAAGGTTTTAGTTCACAGAGGAGGAAATTTAATTAAAGCATGTAATGTCAATTACTGTCATTTGTAATTTTATTTTGCTTCCCTAGAAACAATACAGATGCAGGATTCTAAAGTTACCTGCATCTTTGATGCAAATGGGATAAAATTATCTAGGTTCTGAGAAAATCCAGATAGTAGTAGGAAAAAAAAATAATGTATTTTTACCTAACCTCATTCATGGATCTTCTTCAAAGTGTTGATTACATGAGGACTGCCCTGCCTCTAATTTAAACATATAAGCCAACAACCCAGACCTGAAACAAGATTTTTATGTTTTAAAAATTGTGTTAAGTCATCAGAAAGTTTGGGAGGGGAGCAACAGCCTAATTCTCAGCTACAGCCTTACCAAAGCCAACAGAAGAGCACTGATTGATATCAGAGGAGAATTTGGCTTACTGTTTATACCGATTGATTTCAATTGGAAAATTACAGGGCCAGGTCCTCAATGCTTCTGTCTCCTTCATTCTGCTCTGTGCAAAAGTGACAGAGACCTAGGAGCCATGTAGAAGACTCCAAGTATCTCACCACCACAGTAATAAACATTGCCAAATCTTGTCAGTCCTTCTCCTTTGCCATACGCAATGCACTGCAGTATCAGCATCCATTTCTGCTTTCACACAAACTGCTTTTCAGCAGCATAGCTCAGTGCTGCACAGAAGCATCCTACCCATGTTGTATTCTGTTGAAGTCAAGAAATAATACCAGAAATGGATGAATTAAACTTACTGTCGGTGAAATACATGTCAGATATATTTCTACCTTGCAAACTACAATCTGAGCTACCACTAGAACCAGCAGGAGAAAATCTGCTGTAAAGACCTCCAAGCCACTTTCCTTTAAGTACCACCACTTCTAAATAAGGCAAGCATCCTATCTTTGAAAAAAAATCACACTTTCCTCAATAGTGTAATGCTACAGTAAAATGGTGATTAGAATTATAGGAAAGAGCTAACAAAAGAAAGACAAAACCAATCAGATGCTTTCTTAGGTCTCTAAATGATACACATAAATCGTGTCTATCAGGTTCCCCCAGGCTATTTCAGGAGTATGCAGAACACAAAATGATGCAGATTCATTACAAAAAGTCTAAATCTAATCTACTTGAATTTAAAATGCCAGGAATCACATAAATGGAAGATGAGAAGACAGAACTCATATGTTATACATAAACAGAAACAAGAGGCATACAAACTGGGAGTCGCATAAAATGCTCGGTTACCAAGAAATTATTGGTCAGATGTCTGGCAGTGCCGAAGTCTGTTCGTGTACAACTGCAGTGAGGAAAGAGGTGTCTCCAGACTGCCTTTGTGCCTTCCCCAGTCCTCAAAAGTATGACATAAGGCTGGCATCTAGGATTTCAGGGGTGGCTTTGGGGGTAAGGGTGACGCTTAACCTCCCTTCCCCATTCACCAGGGCTAAAATCCAGAAATGAAAAATTCCAAAACAGACTGCGTAATGTAAAGGGAGGAGACAGATACCAGAATTATATTTTTAGACATGCGAAGTATTAAACTGTGTCCTTCCCAAATAACACAGGTGAATGTTGACAAATGTCATTCAAAAGGGGCAATTCCAACTAGACCTAGGTGGCAAATGCAAAAAATGAGACTGTTGACAAAAATAAAATACCATTGACATGACACAGTTCACCTATAATATAACTGACAAATGGCTAAAAATATGTTGACAAGGTCCTGAGGGACTACAGCTCCCCCAGTATGTTACTATTATTTGTAGTGTACCTTGCAAGGTCCAAGTGTTACTAAATGCAGGCAGGCCCATTACCTTTTTCCCTAAACACACAGGAGAAAAAGAATGATGTTATAGTTATACACACTTTTTTTATGCCTTATATCATAAACAAAATCTTTAGTACAATCATACACACACACAAAATCAGATCATTTGGAACACTCGATAATACAGCCTCTCTCTCCTAACAAGCAAGTCTCATTCCATGCCATTAAATCAAGACACACTCTGGTCTAAAACTTTCAACTGGAGCCAGGCTTGTTGACGTGTTATGTGCTGACATTTTAAACTGAATGCAGGAATTACCCTCATTTTCTAAGTTATGCTGGATCAAAATCTAAACGTCAGCAATGCTACTGAAAATACAGAAACAACCTCAAAGTCAGCAGAATCTCAGCGGCATAAAACTAGTATGCAGATCAGACCTAAATCACAACTCCTGCTGATTTCTCTTGCGGCACAAAAATATTACTTTGCAAGAGTAAAGGCAGCACAATTGGTTACCGAATAGCTTACTCAGTGTTATGATATTGTTTCTCAAGTGAAAAACTACGGTGTACTGATTTACAAGGATGTCCAAAATCGGCTCAAAGTTTGTGCCAGAGTAAGGGGAAAAACCCATTTATTTATAGACCTGTGCATTAACAAGCCCCTCTTTCTTGTTACTCTCTCTCTGCCTTCCATTTAGTCTTCAAGTTACTTGAGTTGGATTTCCTCTAGGCCTGGGTCCTATTCACTAAACTGCATTAATATACCAATTCCATCTTGAGATCTCCTTTTCTAGAATGCTGCCAAGCTGGCAATATGGTTCCTGAGAGACTACTTTCCCTGACATGCAGTAAGCTATTTATTGACACACCACTGTTCCCATGCAGTTTTGCACCTAAGCAGTGAACTGGATAGCAGTTCCATATGTTGGAGCTGTTACACTTCTCTGGAAAATTGTATTACTTTGGGTAAATAAAAAGCTAAGAGCAGCAGGAAAAATATCATAAAAATGCAGCCGAATTTGTTTCATCCTGCCTCCATCAGCAAATTTGGTCTATGACCTCTGCATATGAGTCATGCAAGTGCTTTAAAACTTGCAGTGATTTATATTTTCAGGATAGGAAGTTCAAGGCTTATATTTCTATTCCCCAACCATACATTATTTTTCTCCATACACAATTTCTTGATAATTGTCTATGAACCAAAATATATAGGTATCTTTTTTTTCTACCTTGTGGTGCATATTAACCAAAACCATTCATCTCAATAACCAGTCTCTGTGTTCTTGGCAGAGTAGAGCTGATGTGTAGGTTATTCCTGGAACCATACTAGGTTGATGTTCTCATCATAGTTTTAGTCATGGAAACCGGCTTCTACCAAGACAGGCATTGTTTGTGAAAAAGGAAATTCCCAGCATATCTGTCAGAAACAAGAAGTAGTAGGATATACCACTTTAAAAATAAAAGTATCTAATATTTACATAGTGCTGTTCATCAGAAGACCTTACTCCGTTCTACAAACCAAGTAATGCTCATTGGAGCCTAGGGATCATATCCTGCTGAGAAAGCACTATCTCTATTCACAGCCCCTCTGCAGCACAGCTTCACTCCTCGAGTCCTATGTTTATAAATGGATGAAGAACAACAAATCAAAATACCACAAAGGCACCAGAAAAACAGAGATCTTCTCACCCATCGCATGCACACACTGATTCCACATTCAGTAACCTAACTTTCAATTAGTTTTTCAGATAAAATCATTAGTACACACGCTACTGTTTTTCTGCCATCCTGCTGATCAAAACCAGTGACTAACGCCCACTGAGGCAACTCCAAACCAAACAGAATTATTTCTAGACTTCTGTAGGCTACTACAGAATTGCATGAAAGCTTCAGTGAACTGGACAGCCTATTTCTAAGAGTTTACAGCACTTCTATTATGTGGGCACACTCTGGAATGGTGAGATAAAAGGTAACTCTACAACCCACTGTGCAAAGCTGGTACTTATTCTACATCTTTGAGATCTAGATTTTAATCCCTGAAATGGTAGTGCCAGGGTTCAAAGCACATGGTCCATTCTAGGACCAATCTGATGGTCAGTATCTGGGTGACCTAACACTTTCCTGTGTGTCTTACAAGGGTCTACCTGAATTCATAGTCTGCTTTGAAGAGAGCTAGCAGAAGAGGCCACTTTTCTGTTTCTCCAAACATTCTTAGTTGGGTTTTTGGGTCCACAGACCTGTGTTTTCTACAGTCTATTTGACCTGTATCACAACACTTGAAAGATTACAAGGAAGGTCTCACTAACTTGAAAGAGATCATTTGTCTCCTTTGTGATGCAGGTCTATAAGAACCACGGTACTCATCTAGATATAGAGATATTGACTTTACCCTCTAAGGACCAAGTTAGGAATTACTGTATTGGTTAGCTGCAACTGATTAAGCACTCTTTGCCTTCTTCCTGTAAAATTTAACAAATAATCCCTTCATTGAGTAAAGGTGCAAAAAAATCTATCTCCACAGCTCAAATCTACAGGGCTCTGTGTCTTCAGCACATGCCTCTCTAGGATATTTTATGACAGCAAAAGTTAAGTGTCTCACACATCAGTCTTGACTGTATTGTGTGCCACTGTTATTCTTCCTGTGTGCTCTCTTCAACTGGTCCTGCTCAGATAATGAGAAATTTTCCATCTTATTTCTCTAGAGTACTAACAGTGATCAATAGTTCTGCTTTATCTAATGGGCAATCTCTGGGGTCTTGTGAATAATGTGTTGGCAGCTTAATCTAGATGGAAATCTGTGCCCATCATGGAAAGCCTTGCTTTAAAACTATTTTCTGAAACATTCAGACTTTAATTGATCTTACTATTTATTTCTAGTCTGAATGAGTTAAAACGCAGGTGAGGCTCCCCTGCTGAATGATCAGCTCAAGCATAAAACCTGATCTCTCCAACAGAGCTGATCAGTTTTAGAACTCTGCTGCAAAATGTTACATCTGTGAACAACTTAATCCTAGTTTTTCTGTTAGGTCTTCAGACATAACCAAGGACCTGAAAGCTTCTGTTTTTCTTCAAATGTTCCCATTTTCATGAGTACTACAGGGCATGTCAGGCAAATCCTGCCCTTTGTTACTTGTGCAGCCCAATTGCAATTAAGTTAACCAGGCTGTTGTAGTAGCCAGGATGGTGTCCAAACCCTTTTCCATAGCTGTGGTTGCTCTGTAGTGTTAACAGGAAGAAGAAAGCAAAACCTTAATTTGTCACTGAGGTAAGCATCCATCGACTGTGGGCACAAACAAAGGTCAACACATCTCTGCTGTTTAAGAACTACAGCGGTACTTTAAGCCTCATGATATAACTTTGATGCAGATAATGATGCAGGTCATTACTACTTTATGGATAAGAAAACAAAGAAAAAAAGAGCATTTGCATGCACCCTCAGAAGGGAACCAGGATTAGTGCTCAAGGGCTGCTGGCTCCCAGACACAGGCTTAGTCCACTACAGCAGCAGTCCTCCACCCTGCCTAAGCTTCACTAGCTTGCCACAGCATCACTCTCCTCTCAACCACTTTTTCCTGATTCAAGCTGGTCATCTCCTGAACACTCCGGTCACTTTGTCCATCCCCCGCTCCAAGGCCCTTGTTTGTTGTCACTTTTCCACTCTCCCACTCTGGTGCTGCTGCTGTCACTCCCACCCCACCTGTGCTTTCATGGCTTCCCCCTCGACCACCCTACAACTGCAGGCACAGAGCCAGAGCTGGTATGTCCAATAGACCTTTTCCAGATCCTGCAGGGACCAGAACCAGAAGGTAAACCATGAAAACAGTGCCCATGCTGCCAATCCAACTTATCGTATTTTGAATGCAGGTATCAAAAAAAGGACTATTAACTCTCTCTTGTCCCACTTAGTGGCACATTAAATTGAGTGTTTGAACTTTGCCTTAGAAGTCTGTTTCCAGTGTTAACCACTGATTTTACATTACATCCTAGACTGTGTAGTTCTCAGCATAATCTCCAACCTCCTGTGATTCCTGTAAAACGCTTCTTCCTGACAATTTTTTAAAAAGTCTTTAAAAATATATTAAAAAGAGACTCTGATAGTCTATGCTTCTAGAAATCAATGCTGTCAGAATTAAGTTTAAAAGCACTGCACGGGCAAAAGAAAGTATTTCCTGGATCAATCAAGGCTTAGTGTAATAAAGGGAAGATGTTGCCTTTAATAGTCAAAGGAATCTACCACCTTGTTAAAGAGTACCAGCCAGCCAACCCATGTTGATGAACAAACAGGAAATTTTCAGTTTCTGGGCCCTCACACAGTAAACCTGTTGGTTTATAATTACAGCTCTCTTTGCTTTGCCAGGGCAGGGGGACAAGGGCAGGCGAGAGGCTGTGCTCCGCCACGGTAGCACCTGCATGCAAATGCAACGATATCAGCTTAGGGGCTCCGAAGGGAACCACTTGCCATAAGTAAATGCAGTTTGACAGCAGCTCCTAATAAGAGGAAGGAAATGAGGGAGAGAAAGAAAAGTGATAGGAGACAAAAGGACTTTATAAAACAGGGCTTTATTGCTTTCATTTGTAGCATTTTCTCTTTGTTCTGTTTAAGCACTGAGCCTTCCAATTCCAGATACTGCACAAAAGAGCTACCTGTCTAAAAAAGTTTATTTCAATCTGGAACTGTCTTGCAAGATGCTTCACAAACTCAGCAGTCCATTATTAGGAGTAACAATGAGCTACCTCTAATTAATTTGGCACAGCCTTTGCTTCTGATACCAATCAAATCAATATTAATGGGGAGTTTGTGCTCTCTCATTACAGCACAAAATGGGTACCAATCTTCTCATGAAGATTTTTGGACCATAAACTGTGTTTGAGGTCAGTGTAGTTGGCTTGTTCCCACCCCCTTTTTTCAACCAGGATGGAAAAAAATATATAATGATGTGCTATTTAGTACCTGGATAAAAATCTACATTCAGGCTGCCTACACTGAGAGACTGAAACCAGTTCAATATGAAGAAATCTCAGTCTAAGAAAATAAAGATTTTAGTAGCTCACAGAGCTCAAATTAAACACTTAAATAGGTAACACTAGATATTTCTCATGCTGCCTCACATTTCTCTATTTATTTTTATCTGCAGGATCAGGCGTGTTAGAGAGGGAGGCCTGGTAAGAATTGCCTCAGCCATCATTCTTGGTTACTTACATCTGTGGTCAATTTTCCACACTTTCTTCCATAAAAGGTAAAGGAGGCACTGTACTTGCAACAGGATAATCTAAACAATATGAACAATGTTACTGTTAAAGACCATCTGGCTCATCAAGCACAGCTCCAGATTTTTAACTCCTTGAATAAAGTGTGGAACCCTACAGTGTTTTTTTTAATCCAAAATTCATTTTTAAAACAGTAAAAATAGAGCTCCTGGAGAGACAAGGGATTCAGAGTGTGAGGAAATTAATTTTCTGGTTTTATCCCTCTTGTATCTTACACATCCCAGAATCCACACTCGAGACAAACACTTACACGTCACATTTTTCTACAAAAAAAGCCCTCTAAAATTTTCTGCAAGAAGCCTCTGTGCGTAACTGGTATGCGTGGGCTTGGTGTTTCAGAGGGGAGACAAGAGGGTTAAGTATTTCATAATTCACTTCAACTTAATGGCCTGATCCTGCCACTTCTTAAAAGGTAGTAAAAGTCAAAGAAGGGTCACCAGGAATTAGAAGAAAAAAAGGGGTAGGGGTAAGGGTGAATGCAACCAAAGGCAGCTTTTGTTAATTGTACGCACAATTTCTTATCTGTTAGATAACTTAACAAGTGGCTGGTCTCTGGGAGAAAAATGTTAAAGCAATGTAGGAACAAAATAACCTGGAAGAGGGCAAGCCAGCAGGGAGAAAACAGAGTGATCCAGAAAGTCCAAAGAACAGAGCAAGCATTTGAGCTGGCTGTACTCTGTGCACCCAAGTCAGGCCACAGCTCTGTGCCTCAGTTTCCCCATCCACCCACTCACGGGGGAATCACAGCCCATGAAGGGCACTGCCAGGATTCACTTCAGTTCTGTGAAGTGCTCTGAAATAGAAAGCGGCAGCGTGCCCCATGCCTTGAAGTAAAACAGCTCCACAGACATACAGGAGTTAAATTTTCTTATACATTTAAAAGGCTATGGACTTCAAAACACACTTGTTTTTGAACTGAACAACAGATAGAATTAAATCTTGTCATCAGTCATTGTTCAGTTTCTTCTCAGCTCTAACTCTGTGATTACTGTGCACAGAGTGGGTTAAACAGCTCTGCAGCCCCATAAGTGCTGGCTGTAACAGAGGGCAGGGTTTTGGTCCTCAAGAGTGTTTTTTTTCTCCACAGAAGTTTTAATGGCATTATAAAAAAAACCCCAAAACAACCAACTGGTTTGTTGAAATACTTTAATGCTTTTTATTTAATTTCTAAAAATATTTTTGGAAGGCTAAGCAAAGAAAATGAATTAGAGCATAGTTGGAGTTTTTCTTTCTGGGTAAACACAAAAATTAATTTTCATATGCATTGGTTCCTTGCTTTGAATTCTGCATCTTGCTTTAACCAGAAACATCACCCTATCTGGTTTCTAGGTAGAGCGCACACAACTGAACCTTCCCATACAGTAAGTTCCTCCAGCCACTCCCAGAAACATGTGCCCACAACCCTTTTCCAAAGTCTACTCTAATTTGGATCTAATTTTCATTGAAGCTATTATATCATAAGCCCACTGCAATATGTACTGACATATATATATGCTAAATTCTTAGCTTACAAAATCCTTTTAAGATGCAAATAGGGCTTTTTTTGATTTTTTAAAGAAATTGTATTTAATATATGCTCATGAGTCATCAATTAAAAAAAAGCAGGGTTACAGTAAGCAAGATAGGTCAGGCAGTTTTATGATTAATGGGGTCAAAAAGTTAGAACTCACATTTAAAACTTCGGTTGCTCACACTGAAACAATTAACCCTATCTACTAAGCACCAACTATACATCAGAAAAAAAACCCCAAACCATAAAATTTCAGAAAGAAGCAATATTCTATCACAAAACACTTATTTTGGTGTGTGTTCCTCCCCTTCAAAAAAAAAAAGCAAAAGACTTCTCCAGTTTATCGAGACATTTTCTGGGTGTAACTTTTCCAAAACAAATCTAGCTTTTAAGTATGAGATGTTAGGAGTACAACGTGTAAACTATACATGCCCTAGTGGCTACTTTGCTACAAAAGTGTCCTGTTTTCTGGTGTACCTAGTTAAAGTCCCTTTCCTCATACTAAAGCTAATATTAGGATTTAGAAAAGGAAAACAGAAATAATCTGATCAACAAGGAGTCTCTTGCCGAAACCTCCTGTATGTTAATGATAACATCAGTTACAAAAGCATCTGCCAATTATATTGTACCTCTGAGAAAAATCATTCTTATTTTAAATTTATTTTTCTGCTAACTTGACTGAGTGCTCATGATAGTAGTAAGCATGAAATGCACTGTAAGCAACTACTGGATTTTAATTAAGAGCATTCCACAGGAATAATACTCACACGTGCTGAGTGATAAGCGTATATATGCTACCACTGTTCTGTAAAGCCTTAAATTACACGCTTCAGTGCATTAGATTTAAATCCTAGAAGACATTGGCACCAATTGCTGGGATTACAACTTTCAATTAAACCTAGAACTAAATTACTGGATTTCAAACCATTTCTTTAAGCCACACCTGTCTACTAAGCCCTTCCCCACATTCACACTTAATAACCCCTAACAATTTTCATCTAGAAAGCTCAAATGATCTTTCAAATTTAATCCTCGTCACTGCTCCATCTTGCATACCTAGAAACTGAGGCACACAATAATTAAATATCCAAACCTAACACAGGAACCTGTGCTGTGGCCACTGCTTTTTAAAGGGATGATTGCACCTTGTCCCCAAACTCGTTGCTCATTCTCACTCCCACATGATCATCATCTCTTGCACAAGCATTCACATGGCTTTATGATAAATTACATCAGGAAAGAGTTTCAGATTAAAATTAACCAACCACTCAACAAAAAAAGGTTAGTTTTAACCTATGTCAGTTCCTGATCCCATTCATTCCACAGCCACATAAACACTTGAATTGGCTCAAGGGAGGCGACACCCCAGGGTTTATGATCAGAGTGAGACTCCATCTTTCAGTCAGCTTGTAAGACTAATGAAACTAGAGCATTAATGCTGGAACTTTCTAAAATCCTGCTACACACATGAAATCATGCACACTCAGGACCACGTGATCATTCAGCAGAGAAGGGGAGGAGGGAATGCACACTCAAAAAACAATATTCCAGAAAATACAGCCAACATTAAGGGATGGGTCTTTAGAAAGCTCATGGTAAAATCAAGAAACTCCTTATGTAGCACACTGAAGGTACCACGAACTTCACACAGTCAGAGGCCAAATGGCAAAACTCACCCAAGAAAATATTTGGAGAGAGGTTTAGTAAATGTACATAAAAAGAGTTACCAATGACATGCTGTTGGAGGCTGGCAGAGCATTCTGAAAAGCCATCATATGAATCTCATACTCGTCTACAGCTGTACATCTCTGGCCAGTAAGTGCTGAGCTGGTCAGGCCTTCGCTTACCTGTTTTTATGTTAACTAGCAGATATAAGAAAGATAGTTGCTATTTATAAAAAAAATGCTTATTAAGTGAAATATTAAATTAACAAAAGAAATCAAAATCTAACATTCCTATTTAGATTATAAACATTACAGGAGTGCCAGATGATTATACCCACCGGTGTAATTCAGCTTTTCTTTCAAGACCTGAAATGGTAAGATTTCTCTGGAGCCTTTAGATGGTCTTCTCCAATGAAACACCCAGAGGAAATGCTTACGTTTTGGGCCCAAAGGGAACAGAAATTGCACCCTGGTCCATGAGTGTAAATTAATACAGCCGAGTCTGTAGCCATTATTTAGGAGGCATGGTCTAGGTGGGCACATTTCAGGTTGGGATTTTCAGAGCCAACTAGTAGTAGACTTGGTACCAGAATGTTATATTGAGTCAGTGCAGCAAAATTCTCTAGTTGGCTTTGAAAATCTCAGTCATGTTTCCATCTAATTGAAGAAAAAAGAAAGAAGGGGAAAAAAAAGAAAACAAAAAATATAAATTCCTTCCTCCTGATCTAGGACTATTCTCTATTTGAAAAAGTGGTTAATTGCTCTTCTAAATAATGTTAAGCTTACTCAGACTAAATCTCACCAAGAAACATTTGGCCAACTTCATATTGAATTTCATACGGCAACACAGTCACATTTTCTTAAAACCTCATGCCCATACTCCTGGCCAAGCCATAGTTGAAGAGCTGCATGGATGCTATGCATAGTGGAAAAGCAGTGGAGACACTGGGGAGAGCATTGCACATGCACTTTCACACCTGGAGTACTGTGCCCAGTTCTGGGCTCTCCTGTGCATGAGACATGGAGCTACTGGAGAGAGTCCAGTGAAGGGCCACAAAGATGATTAATGGCCTGCAGCATCTCTCATGAGGAGAGGCTGAGAGAGCTGGGACTGTTTAGCCTAGAGAGGAGAAGGCTCAGGGGGATCTCATCAATGTCCACAAATACCTGAAAGGAGGCTGTAAAAAGGCAGCGCTGGACTCTTTTCAGTGGTGCCCAGTAACAGGACCAGAGGTATGGGCACAAACCAAAATACAGGAGGTTCCTTCTGAACATTTTTACTGTGAGGGTGACCAAGCACTGTCATAGGTTGCCCAGAGATGTTGTAGAGACTCCATCCTTGGAGATATTTAAAAGCCATCTGGACATGCTGGCTCTAGGTGGCCCTACCTGGGCAGGGTGCTTGGACCAGATGACCTCCAGAGGTCCCTTCCAACCTCAGCCATTCTGTAATCCTGTGACTCCAGGCACACAGTGATCTTTGTAGCTCAGCTGTGACACTGTCATGAGTAATTGCAAATGGATGGAGACACATCATCTACCTCCCATCACACTGCCTGTATGAACCCAAAGTCCCAAGGCTCTGTACACACGGTGATTCTCCAACTCAGAAATGCTCAGAAGGTTCAACTATTGATACAAATTGGAGAACAGGACTCCCACTGCAAGACCACAGAACTGAGCAAACAATCCACCAGGCCATGCATGCCCTCAACAACTCTTTACATGCGCAGACATCAAGTAAATAACTCAAATTAAGGAAATCTAAGCCATGTGTACATACAGAAACACCTCATTCTTTTCTTGAATTCATACAGAGTTAGATTCATTTAGTACCCTCGTAAAAAGCAGTATTGCACAAATATGCTCTGGACACAGGATCTGTTACAAATCAAAACTACTAAAAATTATTTTGTCTTTTGTCTTATCTGATGTCTGATATATTTCAATAAGTATATCGAAACCCTTGTACACACCAGGAAGTAAATGACCTGTGTACTTTGAGAAGAAAGTGTGAAGCTAACATATCACTTCTGAATAAAGAAATGATCCTCTCCTTTTCTGGAGACTGACATTACAAAAGTGGGAGGTTGTTTTCTGCAGATGAAATCCCTGAAACTGCACATTCTAGCCCATACTCTGTAGTAACTGCTTTGAAGCAAAAATAAAAACGCTTGGGTTGCTGCTTCTTCTGCAAAGGTTTCAATGACAGTAACAACAATGTATGCTAACACTTTTAAAGCCTGAAAAACTAAAAGATGAGGACTCTGCTAAACATAGAATCCTCTACAGTGCCTGGATGAAACAACTGAAGAAAACTGCTGCAGCTGATTGTACTGTCTCTAGGTCTTGGCATTCATTATTTAAGTTCAGTGGAAACTGTTCAGCCTTGAAGTAGACTGACTCATGCACTTTAACTTCCAATTTCCTGCAAACGATCCATTAGTTTTTGGCAAGTTTCATACTGCACAGTACTTCCATGAAAAGGGCAGCTCCCAAACTCTTCCGATTTCAACAATGGTTTTTTGTAACAGAGTTTAATGAAAGTAGAATTTGTACTCATGCCCTTATAAAACTGAATGTGATCCTCACCTGAAGATGTCCAACACACTGATCAAAGGTAAATGAATGACTTTCTTCCTAAATGTTCTCTTCAAATGTTCTTGTTGGGACAAATACTACTGGGCTATACTATACTTCCATATGAGGCAGTGGGCATTTATCAGAGAACAGAAGCTGGGTTTGATGTGCAGTGTTAGGTTTTATCTGACAAGGAAAGTAAAAAAAATGTTTCCATGCTACCTGCACTTCTTCCAAAAGTGCACTACCTACTCCTATACTTCTCTGGGCTTACAACAGCTGAAGTGAGCCACTTGATAAGTAAATGCTAATTCTGTCATTTGCAACTACGATTGTTTTTAAATTTACCATTCCCTTCAAATATTTTGTCACCAAGTGGTATCTGAAATATGTCAGTAACTCAAAATGGAAAATAACTGTGGTATCTCCAATGCCACCATTTGGTAACTGTAGATAAATGTGGTCTAGTAAATGGTGACTAGTAAAATTCTTCTCCTACCATCCTCAGGATACAATTATTTAAAAATGAGACAAAGCATCAACACACATACATGTGAATACAGCTTTCAAAGTACCTGGTAGGATTCCAAATCCATATGTGCTCCAGTTCAGCTGATACAGTAGAAGAGCTTTTCCCCAAAAATAATTTTTTTTTAATTTGCACACCTTGCAGAGTGTGGGGCTGGAGTCTTGTGTTTATCTCCGAGATATACACGCTCTGAGAATACTACAGTAAACAGCAGCACAGATGTCCTCACCTCAGCATATCGAATCTCGATCTACACAAGGCAATCATAAACAGGTTGCAGAGTTTTTATGTTCATTCAGTTCCCTAGCCCTCTCTCCTGGGACTGTCAGCAAGCACAGATTATTAACTGAGATTTGCAAGATACACTACTCTTCATAAGAACTGACCCAATCTCATCCAAATAATTTTTCTTAAGTGATACAACCATCAAATGGTAGTGCATTTTTCACTCCTATAGGTAAGTTTAGATGAGACAAACTACACAAGATGGTCTAGCAGCAAAACAGTTTTACAAAATAGAAGCAAGCTCCAGAATGTTTTGAAAGGCTTGTTTTTAAGTGTTTAAAAACACACTGTGTTAGACTAACAGAGGATTAGACATTGTGGGAACTTAAGTAGCTATTTAGGCACCTAGATCTGGTATGTATTTGGGTGTCCAGAAGATACCTACCAGCTCTACAGTTGCCTGCATCTCAGCTGGTGAAGCCCACCAGATATTTAATTCCCTATTGCTGGAAATGAACACAGACATAAACCTGATTCAAAAAGCAGATGCTTATTTCCCAGCCTCCTTTCCCAAGCTAGATGTTGCACAAACATTTCCACTGTAAATAAGATACACAAAGATGGCAAACCAAAGTTATAATAATTATTACCTACTGCAGAGGGTTACCTTACTTTCTGCACAAGAAATGTGGCATTTGACATTTCATGGCAACGCTGTTTGCCTTATTTTCTTGGTATGTAAGTTCTTACTCTCCACTTCAGAAAGAACTCCTTCCTACCTTGCTGAAACGACTAGGAAGCATCCCCAAAGACTGGTTAAATGCTCAAACAATTAGCATAAACCTAACCCCTTCCTTTCTTTTTTTAACGGACACTCATTTCCCCATTTTTTAAAATGTGTAATTTCTTGCAGCTATGCTTAAGGTTCAGTCTGACAGATCTGCTTCACTCACTACATTTTCAAGCCTTAACATAGTATGTGCCTGATTTAGTCCTTAAGCTCTGCGCACTCTGACTTGATCCATGTATGCACCTCTCTGAGCACATGAATGGTTTCTTGACTTGTGTACTTGCAGGCTTACTGTTAAGCAAGGAATTAAGTGGTTTGTCAGACTGATCCTAAGTGCTTAGCGTCTGAACAGCATGAATTTTTACTCGGTTGAGTAAGAAAACCTTTCCCAGAGCTTCACCTCTCTACCCATGCTAACTGCCTACATACAACTCTACTTTCCTGACAAAAGAATAAAATTTACAGACATTCTTATCTCTCTCTGGGATTTATTACTGAAACTGGAGACCAATAGTTTGAACTGGGGAATCAACCGAAGCAGAGCTGGTATACTAGTCATCTAGGGGTTAAGCTAATTTGTTAGCGGCCTTGCTGTTTCTTGCCATCAGCCACTATGCATGCACTCTTACATTCTGAAAAGAACACCGACCTTTAATCTGCAGTATTAGTTCCTTTGACAAAATGGAAGATTATGTCTTTTTCCCACAAGCCTTCATGCGAAGCTTAGCCAGCTTCCATCTGGTCTGGCTAATTAAATGTAAGTTAACATTAAGTTAAGAGCCAGCTCCAGCCCACAGACCTTCTATTCTGCAACTGCAGATTTATTAATTGGCCAAAGTATTTGAGTATTTAATTCCAATTTTTGATTACTTTTATTTTCTTCACTCTCTCATGAAAACAGGGAAGTATTTTTGAAGACATATTTGCATAATTTCAGCTCAGAAACACAAAACATTAAGACATGCTAATAACATTCTGAGCAGCCATAAAATTGTCAGGTTTTTTTCTTCTGTATTTGACATGTTAATAAAGTACCATCATAACAGTGTGAAGGATCTGCCTATTATGCACAGGATCTGGAATCACTGGAGCTGTACACTTTTAAGCTGGCTGTGACCCACAATCTGGCCCTATATGTACTAAAACTAGAGCCAGTTGCTGTATTCCTTATTCAGTCAAAACTTTCTTTGACCTTAATGGGTGTTCTGTCTGAATGAAGAACAAAGGGATTAGATTTAATATGGGGAGTTACCAATTGTAATCATGCCCACAGTTAACTTTTGATAAAATTCATTTGTGAAACTGAAAACACAGAGAATCTACTAAGTCAAAATGGTGCTTTGCACTATTTTGTTTTTAATATTAACTCTATGTAGGTCTTGTACCTAATCTGTTTTATTGTATTTAACATTAACATGTTAGATAGGAAAACTATAAGCTTCAAGACTTTTAAAATAAATAATGTGGCAAAGTTAAATTTATGAATTTGTTTTAACACCTGACATTACTTTGAGAAAGATTGTTATCAAGTAAAACAGCTTTAACCTCTTAACCAAATCCTCCTTCTTCGGTATAGAGGCAAAGACCACATTAAGAAATGCTTTTTCTTCATATATTTCTCTAATATAATACCTGCTGCAATAGTATGTAAAGCGAATTAAAAAATGCAAAACCCAGAAAACTTCTGCCTAGTTCACACACACAAAAAATTAAACACCAGATGAGCTGTTGTTAAAAAAAATTTTTCAAACCAAAAAACCCAGTTAAAAGTTCAGTTTCATATAAAAATCTAAACCATATCAAGACATGCAACAGAGAGTTAAAAAAAACCAACAAAAACTGTGAATGGCACAAAGCACTATCTAATGGAGCAAGACTAAACACTGAAATTAGGAGACCACTGCTCATTTCCACTTCTTACCCTGCAGAAGATCACATGAGTAAATCAACTCAATTCACCTTTTTCTGCCTCAGTTGCCCCAAGCAGATGGTACAGATAGAACAAACATTTCTCCTTTTCTATCCTCACTCAAAAAATATCAGGTGTTTAGAAACGTCAGTCAAACATGTTCCATGTAAGGGCAGACTATTAGCAGCTATTATTATGTTGGAAATAGAAATGGACAAGTAATTCACTTCCAAGAGACTCTGAAAACAAAAATGCTATTCTTACAGAGTACAAGACTAACAAAAGACACAAAGCATTTTTTATTAAGTTTGGTTATAATATGGGATTTTCTTATCAACTTATTCTGTTCTATCCTCTACCATTAAATTTTAATGACCTGCTTGATAAAAACCTCTCTCATGAACGTTTGAATCTTTGTTTTATCCTCTGCCTAGCTTACTTTACATTTCTGCTCTTACTGTATACACCAACTCTGTTTTCTCTGTAGCTTACCCTGGGAATACTGTTCTGCACATAGAGCTGCTACCTTTTACTCTGACAAAAGCAACTTAGCTCAGATTGTCTGATAAAATCCATTGGGTAACTCCTTCAAAAATGAAATATGAGACGCAAAATGCAATTTAAATTTACTAGTCCTAATCTAAGACTAGACACAGTCTTGTTCCAAAGACCCATTAAGACTCAGTTCATATTCAAAATACCAGACCTGCAACACAGTAAAATGCTGAGCTCCATTCTGACACACTTCTAGCTGATTCCTGTGAACTAATTCCTGGCACTTACTCCACTCACGCCAGCTTTCCTCGTGAACTGGAGCCACCTTGTGCCCTACAGAGCACCTGCACCCTGCCACCCGTTCAGGAAAATTTTTATTTACAAAGCATACTGGCATTCTGTGCATGAGACAACTCCTCCTAAAAAATATTTATTTGCATTCTATATAAATTGTTTCATTTGTAACTGTTTCAAGTCAGTTAAACATGAACAAAATAATAAATATGCAAATCAACTGGATGCTGACTATTTTTTTCCAATCCAACCCACCACTGCAATGAGTTTTTAGGAAGTATGCAAGACACTAAGTCACTCTGAACACTCGTGGTATAATGAGGGACACCACCATTATTTTCCAGTATTATTTTGCAATAAAACAGTAAAGTCTCTTCCTCTACAGTAATGAATTTGAGTGCACAGCATATGGCCTTAAAATGTTTACAAGTGCTACAGTTCAGATTTGGGCTCTAGCCATAAAATTCAAATCCAGCTTTGAAACATCCCCAAAACTCAGACTTGAATTTTTCTGTCTCATTATAAAAAAGGGATTACATGCATCAAATAGACCTGGACATATTTCCAGAGGCTACTGGGGCAAATTCTGACTCAGGGCCAAATCTACCATGTTCATGTTCTTTTATTCTAACAGGATCAATATCAAATGTGTTGAGGGTATGAGAGTACTGAGCCAATACATATTTCCTTTCCTTCTCAAAGCAAGGGTGATTTTCTTTATTCTAAGTGGGAAGGACAGATGTGATCACACCTTCCAGTAAAATTAATACACATCATTTAAACAGGAGACCTGACATTTCTTCTTAAGCCTGAAAGCATAGGCTTAAAAAAAAAACACAAACAAACAAACAAAAAAACCCCCACACAACAACAACAACAAAAAACCCCCCACCCAACCACAAAACCCAAACCCCTGAACTACATAGTTACAACAAAAACTGTTCTGGCCTTTTACCATTCTTCTTCTTCATGCACTTTGATGACAAGTTAGACATATCATCTTTTGAATCCAGTACTGCAATACATTACACTGCATTTACTCTGAGCACTCTGACATTATCATTATCTTCTTTTGTGCCCGACAGCAACTGCAGCTCCTATAATGCCATTATTGTAATTAAGAACAATCTGAACCATTGACAGCATTGCCTCGTTTGCTCTAGAATCCCCTGTGCATTAGTGTTCTTCTAAACCAATATTTCACTATTAATAGTTTGCTGCTTTAGAACCGCCTACGGTTAAAAGAAAAAAAATTATTAGGCCTCAGCCTAACTCGATGGCCAAAGAAGAAACTTGTTAAGAAAAAATAAATGGAAAGGCCGTACACTGGCAAACTGTTAGGCTTTTCTTTATACACATTGAAAATGGATTCACACCCTGCCAACCTATTCAGGCCGTTACCCAGGTAAGGAAGCTTATTTTGGCTTGCTTCAAAAGGACCACCTGTACAGATACAAAAGAAAACATCTCTCTCTTCTCTCACTAAATGTACCCAAAGTACTCCTCTGTCTAAACTCTCCCTTTCATTAATCCAGCTCACAGTTGGATAAGTAGGGCACAGCAATTTAGACATTCTCTTCTGGGAAATTCTGACCTTAACATCCGCCCTTGCTGCACACGTGCTCTCTAGGCTGCCTGTACCCCTGTCCATCTGTTTGCAAAGTATGATGCCTGCTTGTTTGCTGAGCCAGGAAGGTGGTCCACCGTAGCCCTATGATTGTTTAAAACCCAAGTCTTTGTAATTCCAGAGAAACAAACAATCGTCAGCTAAAGAAGTGCAGGTACAACTGGCAGGAGAGCACTGACACAATCACGTGCACCTCTTAGAAGCTATGGCCAGAAAGCCCATGGCCAGGACATGAGAAGGAACTTACATTTTCCCTCTGCAGTAAATGAGAAGCTGGAGTATTAAGTCCTAACATAAAAGAAACCAGCAGTCATTACCTGCACATTATCTGAAAAGGACTATGTTGAAGTCTACCTGTTGACCATCACTGGTAACATGGAGCTTTATGTATTTTTAGTAGGCACGAACACAGGAAAGCACTATATGAAAATGACCAAAGAAACATGGCTAGTGGAAAAAGCTGGTATCTCCAAAGGCTAATACAGAAAAAGACGTATGAAAAAAACTATTTCACAACTCCTTTTCTCCATCCTGTTTCTAGCATACTTAACTTCACCTGAATTGTTTGCTTGTGCACTGCTGCAGCCACCAAAGCCAAGAGGCCAGCTCTAATTAGAGCACTTAAAAGTTGTCTTACAGCCTGTAAAGGCAGGCAAAAGACATTTAAGTTCAGTACAAATACCGAAGATACGGTGACTGATTTTTCTTCTTGCGAACACACATTCCATTAAAAAATGATGAACCCTATACTAAAGAAACATTCAGGAAATTATAATGTTTAGACTACCTTTAGGATTTTTGATGCTTTTGAAGTTTTTGCAGTATGAGATTGTATTTTCATGTCTGGAAAATCTCTGCCAATCTGGAGATGAAGAGCTGCTCCTCACTCTACCACATCCTTCAGTCTCTGCTCAGAGCTTTTAAAGGGAAATAGTGGTCACTGACAACTGTTGCACCCCCTCTCCTACCACCCTGACTAAAGTCCCTTTTTTCAAGTGGAATTTCATAGGTTTCACTATGAATATTCACCCACCACTGGGTCAGTGCCATGGACTGCTCTATCACTCCACAGGAAGGGAAAAGAACAGAATCAGCTCTATGCTAAGCAGGAATCAGAGAAGCCAAAAGGACTTAACCATGACTACAACTACCAAGAATGATTCACAGAAATATATATTCTTTGTTTTCTTTGGCAAAAATATTATCTAAGAAAAACAAGATGAGTAAGATATTGTCAACCATGGTACACTATGTGGTACTTAACACAAACATCAATAAGAAGTCAGGAAGAGAAGTGCAAAGACTGAAGGAAAAGCAGTACTGCTAGCTCATGACCAATGTGCTCTCTTTTTTTGTATTAAATCCACATATATGATAAGAACGTTTTATAGCACCACATGCAATTATTTCACAGGGACCACTACAAAACTAAAAGGAAGGTGGAACATTTGGGAGACTGTAGAACCTCGTTACTTAACCCTGCAATTCCTTAATACTTTGAGTAAGATCATCGCTTGTGTGAACAGTGGCACAATCTAGAGCCAGGTGCAGGATTCGGGTGAACAGATGGTGGCTAATCTTCCTAATACAGCTCTGCCAATACCACTCACTCTTGACCAGTCACATCCCTGTTTTTCTTTTTTTTCTGGCCCTTGGTTTTCTCTGGCCTGAGCACAGGTTGTCAAGAGGTAGTTGCATGGTAGGCTAAGGATTCACATAAGGCTGCTGATCTGATTTTGCTTTTGGTCCAAGACATCTTTTGTTTGTATTTCAGTCTGGTCACCAAAGTGAATTAACTCACTGGTGCACTCAACACACACATACACACCCAATCCCAAGAGCAACAAGGGTATTCAAACCAAGTAATGTTATCTATTAATAAGTATTAGCACACCAAACAGAAGATGTATGGTGATACGTATAAAGAGCAATGGTACTCGGTGCTCTGAATACAGCTACACACTCAAAAGCAGCACAGGAACTACTACGAGCTGGAGAAGGCACAAGGAATACACAGAGAGCAAGGTAAGCCTGCAGCCCCACATTTGGAAGAGCTACAAGTGAAAATGTGAAGCACTGCAAAATATCCTGCCTTCTAGCTCATCCTCTCTCACACGAAATGGCATCACATTGCTTCCAGCACAGTACTGACTATACCTAGTGCAGTGTTAACTGTCCTTTCAAGGTTTTGGCTGCAGTTTAGCTAAGAAAATAGCCTATCATTAGGGATACAAGTCAACAGCACCATATATTTTAATAGGAACTGGTGTGGGGATGAAGAGGACAGAAGCAGTATATGGAAAAGCAACAATATTTTAGGTACACCTCAAACACTGCTTCTCCGGAGTTCCACTTTGCAAAGAACTGTGCCCCTACAACTGCTGATTTTACCTTTACCAACATCAGCATTTTGCTGAAAAAGACTGCAGAACTCTGTGGATTAAGTGTGGAAGCACTTGATCTCAGATACAGTGAAGCAGCAAAAGAACTGGACTGTCCTTATCTTAATCTCAGTGAGAAAGACAGAGTCCAGTATTAAACTACTCAGACTGCAGGGAGGGCATGGTTTAATGGTTATGGAAGGCAAAGTGAGAAAAGAAAAAGTAGGATATATCCCAGAGATTCTGTCCAAGGGAGATTCACAGAAGCACAGACCTGTACTTACAGGAAGCTGCCTTTAAGCTGAGGAGTTTCAAAAGATGTAGAGCCTCACAAGCAGCAATCAAACCCAGTGAGAACTTTTCTCTTGGTCAGAGTCTTGGTCTCTTGGTCCTGTCTTACCTTCAGGGCAGATAATCCCTTAAATGCTAAGGGAAACATTACGAGTTCCAAAATTACAGATTCTCTTGATAGCACGCTCACTTTACTGAGAATGAAAAAGAGAACTTCATATTTACTCTCTTCTACAGCTTCACTTGGTTATATCCACCTTCACATTGAAAACTGGATGCATGTTTTTATGAGTCTGATATCAGGGATAGCATATTTTAAATCTGGAGATGTAAACAAAAAATTGTCATTGAAATAAAGGTACATCAGTCTGAGCTGGTGTCTAGCTGTTTTTTTTTTTTCTTTTTTCCGTGACTCTGTCCTGTAATTTGGAAGCACTGGAGGCTCTTCAACCACTTGTTTAAAGCTGATTTTACTTCACCACTTTAATCTTTTTTACCTTTCATCTAGATAATCGCTATGCATCTAGCCAACTACAGCAGATAATGAAAAGAACTGACAGAGTATGCTGTCACCATGCCTTCATCACACCTGGCCAGTCAGAGGTACAAGCTTGGTGGGCCAGACCAGTCCACCTTCCCTCAGTTGAGATCCTGAACCATCAGACACCTGAATCTTTAGATGATCTCCAGAGGTCCCTTCCAACTGTAACTATTCAGTAATTCTGCAACCCAAGCTTGTCAGTCTCTATGACAGCATGGTCCAGCTGGCAGCTTGTGGCCACCACCCCTTCCCCACAGATGAGGAACAGCTGCTGTAGCAACAAGCACTGCCAAACCACCAAGCACCCTCATCCATGTCTGCTCATAGCACCTCGAAGAGCTCAGCAGTGACACTGCAGCCAAGGCAGCACAAGGAGGGGTGGGGAGCAGCTGCTGCTGAAGAAGAGAGGAGAGGAAAGGATGGACACTGCCTTTCGGGCAGACATCCTCCCTCCCCCTGCCCTCCAGCCCTGTCCCTCCCCCCAGCCCAGCAGCACCTCAGAGAGCAGCGCCTCCCTGCAGCCAGACCCCTTGCTCTGCTTCTCTGCTCCTCTTCCCCCCCCCCCCCTTCCTTTAACCCGTTCTGTGCATGTTTGGATTTATCCTGCATGAAACCTGTAGGCTCAGATGATAAAGAAACTGCTCAAATGGGAAAAACACAGAAAATAAAAGGCATGCTTCTGTAGCAGCTGACTCGCCCACATAATCTAAGGCTGGTTTTGGAAGTCAAATGCAAAGACAGAGTTCAGTGGCTCTATGCCCACATGCAGGTGGACAGAGAACAACAAAATTAATGGCCATATTGGGTCAGAACAGCAGATCAAAGTCCAGGGTCCTGCCCCCTGGCAGAAATGCATTCTTAACAATACAAACAGGGAAAGGGAAAGGCAAACCAACAGAATTTTTTTCCTTGGTATACGCTTCCTAATAGCTGTGGATTTCACGATAGGTACTTAATGATTTCTGAATCTGAAATGTCTATGATGGCCTACATGATTCACATGTGGGCCACTGCAGACTTTTTTTTTTTTCATCTAGAATCCACCAGATCCATTTTTAGCCCTCCCTCCCTTTTAAAAATATTTCTGGCATCCAAAACATCCTATAGCGATAAGTTTCAGAACTTAATCATGCATAGAGTAAAAAAAAAAAAAAAAAATTCTGTGTCACTTTAGTTCAAAAGCAACTGCATGGACTTAAAGATTGGAGGTGCTCTTGTGGGAACAGGCAGGAGAGCCTGGCTCTGTGCCCTCTTCATAAACATCCCCTACTGCCTGCATGGGTCCTCCCACCTCCAGTGAGACACCACCACGGGCTCCTTTGCCTCCTCTGTGGCAGAGAAGAGGTTGGCAGTGCTGTGTTTTGTGCTCATCTCAGCGCTGTCAGTGCATTTTATGTATCCTATGTCTTACAATCCTGTATGATCCAAGCCCTACACATGGTAGGAGACATTCACATAAAGCAGGCACTGATGCGCTCAGCCCTACCGTGATAGGATACCTCTTGATATAGACTCAATAACCTGTCGGGCAAAAATGCAGGCATCTGGGACTCACACATTCCTACGCATTTGATTGCTGTAGACGAAACACACAGACCAAGCATAATTGGACTAGGCCCTACATGAGTACTTGGTTAAAACAATGAATTTTTTAGAATAATTTTGGGATTATCTGTGACTTCTGAGATTCAGAAATGTATTCAGAGGTAATATTTTCATACCTTTCTCTGAACCAACAAGAGCCAGAGCCTACTTAAAAAAACAAAAAGAAAAAAGGAAAAAAAAAGGTCTCTTCAAACCAAAAAACAAAGAGAAAATGCAGTAGATAAAATTCTGAATGAGATCATGAGTCTTACAAAACTGAAATGCCAGAAATAATGTTAAAATGCAAATTACAGGAGGAAAGAAAATGAGAAAAACATGCAAGATCCACAGATAAAGAGCTGTAGGTTGTAAATGATCACATGCAGGGGGTCTTTGCATGGTTTGTGAAAGTATAGTGTCTAGTATAATAGGACCTTACCCTCAATTTAGCCACATATAAACAATAATAGATGCTTAACAGTGTCTTACAGATAACAGCTAACAGTGCTGATTAGTTTCTGTTTATTGCAGAGAGCAGCACTTGTGGAAGAGGAGGTAGAGGCAGGAAGGCAAGAGAGACAGAACCAAAAGCTGCCAAAGGCTACAGCAGTTACTCTTTCACTTGCGCAAACCCAGCAAAGCACGGCTTGACAGATGACAAACAGCTTCAAGCATGTCAGAGCTGACATTTACATATATGCCTGAGTTGCATCTGGAGAGCTATTGCCATCACAGCATAAGCAACAGTGGGATGTTCCATCTACACTGACAGAAGCATTTCAGAGGCAATTATCTTCTTTCTACTGAGCAATCCCTTCAATGGTCAGAGCAGAGAGATCTCCCCAGATATCCCCTGACAATTTGGATTCAAAGGATGGAAATAAAAACCCAGTGCTCTCCTCTTGAGTAGTTTCTCTTCCTTTCATACACTGTAGACATGCCCAGAAGGCTGATAGCAATGAAATGACAACCAATGAAGCAGGTGAGCCTTCCCTCTATTTTTCTTTTCACTTTCCACGTTCCTTCCACTTAACAGAAGTATTTTATCTACTTAACAGAACTTGCTCCAAGGCAATAATTATTTCAATGGTGGTACTAACAGGTTTTGTCCAGCATCAGCTATGCAGCTGATGTGCCTGTGGCAGTACACCAGGGACATGCGAATATGTAACACAGTGTATAGGGGAAAGATTATAAGCACATTTCAGTTGCTACATGCTAAGGTTGAGGTAAAGTGCATTATGTCAGACATCAAAACAGCTGTTCAGCTATTCTGATGGCACAAGAAGGCCTAGGGTCGATGTACTGATATGCTGCAGTAAAAGATAGAAATTCAAAAGTACTGATACAAGAGTGACGATAAAGCCTTCCCCATGCCATTTCCTTTTCATAGAAAACACTATGTGCCATCTTCGAAGCACCAGTATGAAATTAGCATTCAGTGGCCTATTTTCATCATTTGCACTACATACTAGCAAATGCGATGGTAGGACATATATCAATTCTTCTTTCAGCTTCGTCTGCATTTTAAGTACAGCATCAGGTGAGAGCAGTTGAAAAAGTAAAAGCCTGCAAAGCATTTAAGCTAGTCTGGAATCTCTCACATGAGAAACAGACAAGCAAAATAAAAGACTACTGACATGAAAAAATAGTCCTTTGCGCCAGTAGTGCATTACTCAAAAAGAAGTTGCAGAAGCAGGTCCAAAGAAAATAATTCTAATATGTCAATTAAAATTCAGCAGAACACTTCTTGTATACCAAGAAATAAATTTCTTTCATCATAAAATGCCCATAGCCAGACCAAGGCATGATCTTTCTGTCAGTGAGTCACACAGCAAGGCGTTTTAGTCATGGACTCCAGAAAGACAAAGATTTTACTTAAAACACCTGAAAAGCTCTCATCACCCTAAACTTATTCTTAATTTGCATTTTTAATTTGTTCTAATTTCATATTATTCTGTGAAATGCATGATGGCAACAAAGTAAAGATTAAGAAATTTAAGGTTAATATCAAGAAATAGCAGAATTGACAATATTTTACACTGTTAACACGCTCTTCCCTTAGGCATACAGAGAATACAGCCTACTGTGACCTCACATACCAAAATTAAAGCAAAACAAGACATACAAAAGAAAAAAAAGAAATATCGTAAGTGGAAGCTACTAGAAAATTCATTCCTTCTCCTGCCCATCAACACCAAATAAACTAGGCAGAAGAGCAGTCAAATTACTGAAATTGATGTCATATCAATTGGAAAACCAACTGAGCCCATACAATAAGCAGTAATTGCTCTCTGTGAAATTCATGGGTCCAAGCTGCCTGTTTCCCATCTGCTCCTATGCAATTTAAGCAATTCTGAACTTTGCTCTCCATTCCCAAATGTGTCACAGGTTTATTAGCACGTCAGGGGCCAATTCTTAAGATTCTCCACTAAGGTAAGCTATTAGGAGAAGTGAAATTTCTGTGTCTATAATTGCCAGGCCAGAAAAATTCAAGAAGGACAATCACACATGACCTTAATGAACCTACCATGAAAAACTCAGAAGATAAAACAACACACACCCCTGCATCTAAAAAAAGAGGTCATTCTGTTCTCTCCTTGCACATGTATAAAGCTGTGTTTAGTACACAATGCAGACTACTGTAAGGAGCTTACTAAAAAATTTTTAACTTGTAGTTGTTTTTTTGCTAATACAATGAGCTCCACCGCATCTTAACTCCTGCTAGATAAGGACTGGAATCCTCCAGTAGCATATATGGGGTGGCTCAGTCTTCGAATGCTTTTCAGGAATGAAAGGAATGGAATCTTGCTATAAACTAAAAATAATTTTTGCATAGGACAGTTCAGTTGTAAACAGGTCACCAAATATTCTAGTATTATCTCACAATTTTCTCATTAAAGCTAATTAATTCCAAACATATTTAATAATTTGTAATTTTTCTTACCTCAACAGAATTTATACACTATTTAAAGATGCAGCTGCTCATGCTCTCGTAGGAAAGACTAAAGTACAATGTTCTCATCCTTGAATTACACCAATGGTGATGAGATACTGTAACCGAAAACCAGGCTAAGACCCTATGTGACAGATGACAACACAAGCAAATTTGAGCTACAAATTTCACATTTGATGAAATATTCTCTAATATTTAATGACAATGTATTTTTCAGATTAACATATGTCTTAAGGTATGACTAATCCCTGCTTACATCACATGTGGTATCTCAAGTAACAGTATCTTGGGTTACCGTCTTTGTTTTGGTCAACGACTGGTACCACAATTTGAGAGAATTCATCTCACTTGTCTAGACTATTCTCACCTCTAACATGGGTGGAATACTTACCATTGCCCAGAACTTTAAAGTTCATAAGGAAAGGCTTGCTATATTTTTATATATGTATCTTTATACATATAAATTAATATTACAGAAAATCCATTTTATATTGTATTATAAACTACTTTTGCTACATCTAAAAACTACAAAGACTTTATTATCTTTATAAATAATCTGCATTACTCTTCACCATAATATCAGTTTAGATCCTAACGGATTTTCATTTGGTGGAGCGTTTTGGCACCAACTCTATTGTTGCAATATATAAAAAAAATACCATTTTGACAATGATCAAAACGCCTGTTGATGGCATAAATACAAAAACCATATACATATAATCATACACCATCTACAACAGTTAACTACATATATAACAGAGATAGTACTCAAATGTAATTAGTATACTCCCTACAAGAGATAAAACATTTTTGCATTATTTAAAAACACCAATTCTTAGCCCTTGTGGTAAAATACCGAAGTAAATCAGTAAGTTTCTGTCCTCTATGTAACAGCAGAGCTTATACCAACTGGAAGAGGGGGAAATTTTCAGTTACCCTTATTTATCATAAGCGCACCAAGTCCCACTGACTTTCTTGACCTATCGCTACGCTGTAAGACCCGAGTATGCTCCTGAGTTTTTGATTCCAGGTGTGCACCCTGAGCATGGTCTGGCTTAACACAAACAGAGAGGTGTGCAGCAGAGGAACAAAACAGAGGTGTACGTGCAGCAGCCCCTTGGTAGCCCATGAGGGTGCACAGGTTGGGGAAAAAAAAAAAAAAAGCCATAGTAGCTCTAGCCAGGTCTATAACCCAGTTGATCAGGAGACTGGGATGACAGAGGCATCTTCTGCACAGTCTACATTCATCTAAAAGAAGAATACTTGTTCTACTGCCCATACATTAAAGATAACAATAAATTGGAACAACCAGAATTGCTGCCCCCTGAAGAAATACTGACATAGATGAAATCCAGAATGTGGATTTACTCTACTAGAATATTAAAATCACACAGCACAAGACTAAGTAGGTAGAAGGGGAAATTAATATCCTATACAGAAAAAAACCACAGCATTATTTCTAAAGAGTTACTAACAGTTCATCACATTTAGAGACCTTACATTATTAGAGATCAACGTTCACAACAAAATGGGGTAGATATCTATATCAGACTAACAAACTGTATTAGAGAATAGATCCTGATGTTCTACAAGAAATACGAAGAGTAAAGGTGCCATCTAAGAGCACTTCATTCTAGTTTACAAAAGTTGAAGGTCTAAACACAGCCAGTAGAAAAAACTTTTTTTTTTCCAAATGCCTGTGACTTTACTTGACCATCTTCTAATACGTTATGTGTGCTTAACAGTTGAATAACCATCTGCACTCCTATGACCAAGACCTGCCTCTATAGAAAACCTGCCACTATATAGGTCGATTAAAGCAGGAGAAAAAAAAAAAAAATCAAAGAACAGAGCATAGATGAATAAGCAATCTGACCTCCTATACGAAGATCCTAGCTAGACTTCAAATACACCTGCAGCCCTACAAACTGTAGCAGCACAACTAAGATGGAACCCATGTGCGTCACAGCCTGCAAGAAACAAGGTGACTCATTAATAGTTTGCAAACCCATATTTATTTCTAGTGGAGGAAGGATTAGGAAGCATGAAGAGGACAGGCTTCACAGTAAGGACTTACCAGCTTTGAAGCCATTTGAATCTGCTAAAAACAAACAAACAAGGAAGATAGCATAATATCATTCTCACCTCTATATGTGCTTCCACTAAAGAAATGTGACAAATACATGCAGAAGTAAGAAGGATGTTAAAGTGAATATAATAAAATACTTTTTCATCCATCAGCAAATAACAAGCTCCTCACAAAGTTAAAAAAAAAATTCTCCAAACCACTGTTATTTTTAAATAGACTTCAGAAAATTGGGAAACACAAAGGACAAAGACGACACTAATATTGTTCCAAAATTTCAAAAGGGTAAATATCAACATGATGAGATAATGAAATGGCAAGTGCAGGATTTAGTCAATAAAGTTGATCCAGACATAGAAACAATGAGAAGAAATATGATTTCACAGAATACATCTTTTTGTAAGATTACAAGATTGTGGATAAAAGTAACTGCTGCCTCTAACAGTTTGCTGGAGATTTGTGACTTAACAGTATGTGTCACTGAGGAAAATGGCATTGTTTAATAATAACAAGAACAATACTGGACATATTAAATCTGCTACAAATAGGCTAAATTAACGATCTCTAAACATACCTACAATATAGACTCATCACAGAAAACTGTTGCTAGTTCAGTGCTGCTAATATCATGAATACCTTGACAGAATAATATAACAAAGTGGGTAACTAATAAAGTTTGCCATTATTTCCTATTTCACCAACTTCTGGGTCATCTGCAATGATCAGAAAAAGCCAAATAATGTGAGCACAATCGTGCAACATGCATTTTAATTGAAAAGCAAAACCACGCTTCTCAGAAAAATGATGTGATGGTTACAGAATGAGGGGCCGTACTCGACAAAGTTACACCATCCTTGTCTGCAGCACTAGTGCTACTCTGAAATACTGTGCCTGGCTTCATTACCCAAATACACATGACAAGCAAGGGTCTGCTGAGCATAATACCCTCCTCTGCACTTGCAAGCAATGAACACTTGCTTGAAAAACTGTTTTGAAGTGACTATTACTTTGGCTCTATTTGCATCATATTTAAATTAACATCAGCTGTGAAAATGATGGGTGAGTGAGGTTAAATTCCAATTCTCTGTCTCATGGGATTTTAAATAGGCAAATTCAGGAGGGGGTGGATATTAATTCGCATGTACGGACAAAGAACCAGACTGTTGTACATGCTCAGTGTTCTTTAAAGTCCACTGTCATGAGGCAAAGGTTTTTTGCTCAGTGCAAGAATAATCAAGTTAAGCATTAAGCCTCTGAGGAACGATTACTACTATAACCATTAAACGATCAGTTGCGTGTATTGCGCTAGCTTCTCGGAGCAACATGTATTGACCGTGCTGTACGCCAATATAAAGCAACACATTACGAGTCAGGGGATTTGAGCATCGAGTTTTGGGGGTTCTGCACCATAACTGAGAAGGCGACTACTCCTGACGGGCTGCGAGGCGCAACCTGGGCAAGCCCCAGGCCCTCCCCAGCCGCGCCGAGCTGCGAGGCGCTCAGGCCCGCAGGCCGCCGCGGCCCTCGCCTGCCGGAGCGCTCGCCCTACTGCGGAGAAACGCTCCCCTTCTCCAGCCCGGGCGCCCCAGTCCCCCCTGCCCTGCCCCTCTCTGACCCCCGGCCC
>NW_010972609.1:8768939-8769383 GCF_000737465.1 Haliaeetus leucocephalus
CCCTTCCTCCCGCTCCCCAGAGCCTTTTCCTCTCCCCCGTCTCCTCCTCCTCCCTCCCCCCCACCCCCCCATTTTAAGGTAACTCCCAGGAAACGTGCAAACCTGTAATTTTTACCTTCTTTGGCTTTTTTCCTCCTCGCCAGCGTGCCGCCGAGCTTGCCCAGAAAGGAGTCGTCTTTTTTTCTGGACGGGGGAGATTTAGGGGTGGGAGACTTGGGGGAAGAAGGGGACTTCTGCGGGGAGGTTGCCATGATGGCCCAGCCGCCGGCGGCGCTCGGGGATGGAGGAGCCGGGTCCGAGGCCCCGATGCCGTGGGAGGCTGCTCCCGGCTCTGAACGGAAGCGGAATTATTTCAAGCATTTGAGGCAGCTCCTGCTCCGCTCTCCCGGCTCTCCCGCTCCTTCCCTCCCTCCCGCCCGCCCTCCCGCCCGCTCGGCGCCCGCT
>NW_010972609.1:8769432-8911804 GCF_000737465.1 Haliaeetus leucocephalus
AGCCCAACGGCCCCAACCCCTCAGCCCCATGGCTGCCCACAGCCCCCTGCTCAGCCCAACGGCCCCTTCCTCAGCCCCATGGCCGCCCAAAGGCCCCCGCTCCTCAGCCCAATGGCCCCTTCCTCAGCCCCATGGCCACCCAAGGGTCCCCTCCTCAGCTCAACAGCCCCTTCCTCAGTCCAACGACCGCCCCCTCCTCAGCCCCATGGCTGCCCATGGGCCCCCTCCTCAGCCCAACAGCTGCCCCTACCTGCTCCTCTCAGGGGGGCTCAGCCGTGGGCCGAGGGGCCTCGTTTTACCTGCCTGTGGGGTCTGGTCCCTCAGGCTCAGGAAAAGGGCGCCAGGAAGGAGAAAGCCCGGCAGCGGGAGCCCCGAGGAGGGCTGCAGCCCCAGGGTGGTATGAAGGTGGCCCACAGCTTTTTGGGCGGGCGGCTGCCCCCTGAGGCACGGGACAGTGCCTCGCCCCACGGTCCATCCACCTCTGCACTGCCTTGCAGGGGAGCGGGTCACCAACTCGGGCTGGTCGGTCAAACGCAGAAACGTCGGTGACCACATGCACGAGAGTGCTAGTTAACACCCGTGCCAAAAGTTAAAGGCAGGTATAGACAGGCAGGACCAGGGCTCTGACAGCTCAGTTCATCCATAACTATTGGTAAGTGAAGGCTCTGGAAGGATGGGGCGGGGCACAGCTGCAGGCAGATGTTTCCACACCCTGTGGTCAGCACCGATGGAAAAGAGCTAATGAAGTAATAAAGCGTCACTGAATAGTTTTGCGCAAGTTAAAGTTCAAGCTTACTACGTACATTTCAGCCTTGAGCACATTTTGCAAAGCAGCTTTTCTGCCTGTAGGTTTCAGCTACATCTGTGGTCAGAGGCAGCTGGCACCGCCACATCCACTTCTACAGAAGAAACCAACTGTTGTAGTCAGACCGGTACAAAAGCCAGTGGGAAAGACTTTGCATGACAGATTGCCTATACCAACCCTGCTTTGATTTGCAGATGAGTAGCTTAAGAGAGAAGTATCTTTAAGACAGGTAATTTGCTGTGACTGGTTCAGGAGGCACCCAGGACTGGAACAGCATTAATGTCATCTGGATGCACTACTTTCACTTACCACTTAATCACTCGATTAACAATTCAGGCAAAAAGCCACACACACTTCATGCAAATATCTAGCTATCCATTAGGCATAATAAGTGAAATGAAATTACCATGAGGATAGTTCTAAATCGACTAATAATTGTTGTGTTTTTACAAGCTGGTAACATTGGTTAGCTGATGAGGGGTAGACATCAATGCCTATTTGTTGCATGCAGTTAGTATATGCCCTAGAGAAAAAACTTTATTCATCCATACCGCCATCAGTTAAAAGCAGGAATGAGCCCAAGCCGTTAGCACAATCTCGCCTTTCCTTACATTTGCTCTCTGGCTCGTAGCACCAATTGTGTGACAGGGCTGTTGTCTACAGAACAGTACAAATTTCAGACATTATTCCCTTTTTACAGAACTCCTACTCACACAGTGTGTGGATTAAGAGGTGAACAGTTTTGAATGATTTTTAAGAACATAATAAAAGACTGTTTCAAAAGAAGGAGGAATAAACACATTGAGCCCTTTTTTATAAGCATGTGAATCTGTGGCATTTACAAACAGACCAATGACCCAACTAAATCTCCATTTGGACCCAAATGACTATATATAGATGTCAATATAGGATTTTGTGGGCACAGCAGAAGAGACAGCATTTTGGCAAGCACAAGTGTGCTTGCCTTTGTACCACTAAAGACAGAAAGAACAAGCCAGACACCTCATGAACAGGAACGGGTGCTGGGTTGTGCAGTATGGGGAAAGTCAGAATTCAACATGCGTTTGCCAAGTCTCACAAAAAATAGCTGAAAAGACCCCGCATCTGTCTTTCCTATTTCACTACACTCAGCATCTGTAAATTAATGACAAATGCAATATTACTTATTTAATAGCCTCATGAGCTATGGGTATTTCACATCACAAGGAGAAAATAAATTTTAAATTAAACTTAATGTGTTTAAAATCAACTTTATCAGATCTGGAACCACAAATACTGTGTGTTTTAAGTAATAATGTTGAAGCAACAGACTTAAGTTTACTGGGGGGGTTTTATGGGTTTCTTTCAGAATTTATTTGCAGTTCTCTGGGTATAATATTATTGCAGTGTTTTTCCACTTAATGATGTTTCTCTTTGAGGATAGTGACAACGTTTTTTTTCCCTGAATCTTAAATTTAGAACTACATATGCTACTTTTTTTCTTTTGATCTGGGAATATATATGGTCAATGACCTTAAGTTAGTATTGCATTCAGCTTAAAAGGCCTTATAGATATGCACAAGGTCTAAGTTATGGCAGATATAGGAACATGGATTTTAAATGCCTTGCTCTTATTTATACAGTATTTTAACCACAAATAAAAGCTGCAGTAATAGAAATTTGGTGGGGATTTTTGTTTGGCTAGGTTTTTGCTCTGCTTTATATTTGATAATTGAATACTTTCATGATCATGCTCCATGATCATGAAATACTTTCATGATCATGCTCACGCACAGGACACAGTAGCCAGCAGACTGCCATTCAGGCTGGCCCTGCTGCATCTGGCGTATAGAAATCTGGAGCAAACCACGAGAGTTCTCATGGTGCTCCCTGTCAGCACCTTGTTCTTACAGATGAGCCAACCAGTAGCTCAAATTAATTGTATCCTGATCATATATTGTGTTGCCTTTTGCCAGGCAATAAAAGAGGGCTAAATCCACATACTTCAAATAATTCTTACTCACCTGCATATCTGTCCATGCACACCTGGTTTTTATTTCTTTTACTATGGGACTCAGAATGATCACAAACAGAGTCTTACTTTCCTCATGAGGCAGAAGAGGCAGGCTACGCAGTATACCAACCACAGGCTAGGCTAAGTAAGAAAGAGCACAGCGGCAGCCAAGCTGGTTAAGGCTGTACAATAAATTATTCATTTGTCTTAGAGTTTTCTCCTAGCATTTTTCTCCTAGGTGTACCTCTGCTCTAGCCTTTTGATCATTTGGTCATTTAAAGAATGAAAGGGGAATTTTCAAAAATGCTCTATGGACCTACTGCTGTTGCTGTGATTGCCTACAGTAACACCCTTCACTGGCCTCAGAAAGAACAGAACTAGTCCAAAGTCTACCCTTTTTATTTTTTTAAGTACTTGCAGTCAGCCTTCTACTGACCTGCCAGTTCTGTGTGGTTAACTGCTGAACATGCCTGCCCCACCCTGAGTAATAGTTAACAGCACATTAAAAGAGCCTCCTCAGAAAAGAAGGCATTTCCATCCAGGTTACTTTGCGGATGTTTAACATCTATTGCTTGGTTGGGATTTTCCGGAGAGTGCCCCAAAATACCTGGAGATAAGAGCTCTGGCAGGACCTGGCACTCCCGCACGTGTCCACGGGCGAGAGGCACCAGGCACCTGCTCCCTGAGGTGAGGTAAGGCCACGGCCGATGCTGGCACCCCAGGAGTCTGGGAAGCATGAGCTGCCTCCAGCCCTGCCTTGCAGGAAGGTGGGTTTGAGTTCCACCAAGAAGCCCCGCTCCTCTTCGCGTGGCTGCAGGCAGCGGCCGCCTCTGCGCGGTGCTGGGAGAGGCAGCGCAGGGAGAAGGCTAAAGCACAGCCGCACCTGGCTGGCATTGTACATCCACACCTCGTTCCATACCCACGCGAGAACGTTTAGACATCCCAAAGGACTCTGCTGCACGTGATTTCAGACCCTATGAGACAGGCGCAGGGTTGACTGGTCATCCCAACGGGGCTACATTATAACAGCAGAAAACATCATTATCAGGGGTAGAAGGGCTCCAAATTTTCATTGCCAGCATCATCTAAAACTCACATCTGAGGATAAATGTTTCCAGCTCACAAAGTGAATTTAAGACTGAGCATATGCTTATGCTTGAATTTAAAAAAGAGCTTATGATTTCTACTCAACTTGTAACTTCTTTGGGATAAGAATCTTCTCTTTAAATAAATAGTATCACAAATAATAAACTAACATAGTTTCATAAAAGTATCAGAGTATTTTCAACCAGATTCTTTAAAAGTACAATGTATTTTTTGTTGTACATCAAGGAGCAAAAAAGATAGACTAAGATGCAATGAGAAAAAATGCACATGAAAGACAAAAGATAATATGTTGTATACAGTCACAGAGATTAATTGTTTGGAAAGTTTCAAAGGAAAGAAAGTGGGTTTTAAAATTTTCAGTAAGATGAGAACATCATCCTGGTATTTAATGCTTCTGATAACATGTTGTTCCATCAATCAGTTATTTATAAATACTGGGCCAAGTTTACCTGTATTTACATCTGACCTTCTTGAGATAGTTTTAGAAAGAAAACGATGTTATGATTTTTTTCTTAATAAGCTTCGCTTGTGCCTGTAATTTTGTACATCTGTGTTACATGACTATTCCAGCAAGCGCATTGCTGGTGTGCAGGGCCACCAGCTCTCTTTTCGTAGTTCATTAGAACCAACAGAAGAAACCACAATTTGTTCATAAATACTAGGCAAAGAGATTTAGGTGAAATCCAGCAAATACCTTAACTCATCACAAAGTATTTGCCAGGATCTACGTTCATGAGATGTGGCTGCCATGAAGACTGCAATGGTAGTATTTGCATGCTAACATGGTAAGTCCATCGTGCTAAACTATGCAAAAACTGTATGGTCCGTGCAAAAGCCAGCAGAGACAGTTTTAGATCTTAACAGTAGCAAAGTCTTAAAAAATGTACAGAATCTCCAATCTGCTAAGCCACATCCTGTTACTTGCTCAAGAAAGAAAACAGAGTATATCTTTCTGGAAAGAGACTACTGAACTGAAGTGAAATCCTTAGTCGAAATCAGATATGCATTGGGCTAAAAAGCAGAGGTTTCAAAGCACAAGACCTCTAAGTTTGTTTCCTGTGCCCAGAGAAACCTGGCCAAATACCCTAAAAATCAGGGAGGCTTTCCTTTACCTTGGGGGCAAATGGATTGATCTTGAGTCAAATAATGGCTTACAAAATTCTTTTCCTGAACTTCTTGTACAACTGATTTTTCTTTAGACCTATGATCTTCTGAAGAGGGGACAAGGGTGTGTGTGTGCTGTGAACAGGAGGGGAGCCTCTGTAAAGTCCTGTGGTAGCATTTCCACCCACATCCTACTCTTGGGCCAGTCAACTCCTCCAGCTGTTGACCAGTTGGCTGAGAAGTCAACGTGGCCTCAAGGTTTTGAACACAGATAAAAGTTTGACGTATTACTTCCAATAAAGCCAGCAGGCAGTTAATTCCTGTGCAGTCCTGAGAATTTATGTGTGGTATTATCAGAGGAGTCACCACCATGCTCATCTGCCTCTGAGGCACACAAGATGGAGGGGAAAGGACATGACAGTAGAAGAAAAACCTCAGTTCAAATACACTAAAACTTACCTTGACCTCTGAAGAGGAGCAGCTGTCCATCTGTCCTCTGAAGAGAACTATCCATCAGTTCAGAGTCATTGAGCAGGGGACAATGGTGCAGGCACTAACATAAGCCCAAATCTCGCTTATCTACTTCTCTCATCCCGAGCATGTTGATTGCTCTGTAAGGCTTTCCCACTGGTAGAAAGCAACAAAACAAAATAACCTGATAGAAGTAAGGTTAGTGGCATTTGAAAATTGGCAATTAAGGTTTTGATCACCAATTCTTAGTGATCCATGCAGTGACACTTTTCCTTCAGGTCTTCAAGGAGCTGTTATAATTCGTATGTCATGCCTAATGAAATTAGGTGGTGAATTCCTATGTAAGAATGTGGGGAAGTTGTTGATCTTCTGGAGTTCGCAACCTCTTGTGTTAAAGGTAGAGACAAATGCCCTCGAACTTCAGAGAGTCATTATTCCTAAACTATACAACGCATCTGTGAACTGCAGGACAGCATGATTTACTTACCGGTATATGAATTAAGAAACATATAATTTCTTACCTATAGATCTTTCCTAGACACACATTATTACATTGTAGATACTGGTGAAGAGAAGTTACTATGGAAATGATTCAGGGACTTCAGAGAGTGAGATATAATTTTATTTTTTTAAATAGAAAATTGCTCACATCTAGGCCATTTAGACAGTCAATACGGTCCAGCACATCATATTACACCCAAAACCAACAGTGCCAAGGACTTAAAAATGAACAAATCTATTATAAGTTTGTGAGTGAACTTACAGAAAAGAAGACTCATAACCAAACCAACGTTTAAATACATTTCTAATACAAGCCAACCATATTAAATTGACCTGTGAACACTGCACATAGCTTCTCTTTTTTTTCCTTCCTCCTCTACTCTCACGATACATGAAGACCTGCTTTAAATGACTTAAGAGTATTTTTTTTTCTAAATCACTTCTACAGTTCATTTTTGGATCTAATCTTGTCAGGTACTTAATATCAGGCAGGGTAACAGTAGCCTGACAGCTTTTTCCACCCAAGAGCAGACACACAGGTTTGGGTGGAGCATGTGTTATGACCACATGGCATCCAGAAAAGTATCTTCTTAGCAAAGAATATTTTTGAGGTCCATAAAATGCTGATGGTCCTCAGCTTCTGTTGATGCTAATACTCTCAAGAACTCAAATCTTTGGAGCTAAAAGGAAAGCACCCTTTTGCATTTGGTTTTAGAGCCAAACAGGTATCTGCTGTAAACTGAAATCTCAGGGTTTATTTACAATTCAGAGCAACCTGAACCTGACTGATTGCAGCGTGTCCATCTCCCCTGGGCAAGCAGGCTGGACTTTGGTAGAGGAGAGCAATCTCCTCCTCGGGACTAGGGGCATCATGTTTCTTTGAGGCTGCCCTTCCTCTTCCTCTTTGTACAGCAGCAACACGAAGGTGAATGGACTTTTTAGATTGTAAAATTGAGGTGAGAAAAATAATCTTTGACTAACTGGAGGTTTCTGCTGAATTCCCCTCCTGTGCAAAGCACTAAGAAGTTTGCTTTAAAACTTTTTTTTTTTTTAATACCTTGAAAGCATTATGACTCTCCATTTTCTACAGAAAACTGACAGATGTTCTAGACAGTCTTGTTCTATAGGATTACATGAGCCTACTGGGAACAGTGATAAAATCCAGAAATTTTCTCCACAAAACTGGAAATACCAGCAGATCTCAACAGAGAAAATTAAAATATTTATTGCTGCCCTGCCTGCTCCTACTTTGTGTCAATCTTAAGTTAGTTTAAAAATCAATCACTGCAATCCATTTCAATAAAAATGTAAATCTGAAGATCAGGTATGCTTAGCCTATGAAGGACAGAAAAAAAAAGTCTGATGGTAATTTTGGAACATATTCAAGGATTCTGCTATGTCCTTCCACTGCGATGAAAGACAAATTATATTGTTAAAGCCCTACGTGCTATGCTTTAAGGGTAGCCCTTCAAGTTATGGTAACCAAGAACATTGTTTAAAAATCTTAAGTCATAATTTATTACTGATTATTTACCAGATCGATAAAGCTATCTACTTTACTATGCACAGCTTTACTTACACATAGCTGTTAGAAATACACATTTATCAGTCAAAATCAGAGACAACATCCAAACTGTAAAATGTAACCAGACACTCTTATCCTCTTTAAACAGTCTAATAAATAAATATAAATACATAAATATTGCAGAATAATAGTATATTCCTTGCACTAGTAGAGGTATATTATTTATCTGTGGTCAATAGTAAAATCTTGCTTTTATCTTTAGAAAGGGCATTTTAAATTTCTTACAACACAGCAAAAACTTAAGATCATTCATAAATGACTGTGACAGGATCCAGTGTGTCTGTTACCCTACAAGTACTTACCAAGAGGTTTTTTAGTTTAAAGCTTTTGGAACAGGAATGCTTCTAGCTTTGACTGTACCATAGGCAACTGCTGCAAATTAGCACCATTCACAAAATAATGAGAACATCAAATCTTCTCAGAGCATGAGGTAAAATGATATTCAAAAAGAAACAGTCTTTCAGTTTCTCATTGTTTTTGCAGTTTGAAAATGCAGTGCATCATACATACAGTTGGGAATACTCTCAGATTTAAGAAAGTACTTAAATTACACCAAATACTAAGGAGAGTTTCTGCACATCTGCTTTGCCAGTATCTACAAATGCATGTACAAAAAAGATAGGATATAGTTCCCTTAAGAAAAAAATATGCATATATATTCTTGAGCAACAAGATAAATATAGTTTAAATATACCCACAACATTTTCTATCAAATGTTGACATTACAAACTCAACGTTTTTTGCAACCCTTTTGAGGAATTATACTCAGGGAGATCTTTAACTGCTACACCACTCATCACATCCTATGATACTAGTTGTGATGTATTTTATCAAGCAATTGTAAAGCAGTTAATCTGGATTACTAGTTTTAAATTATCTTTTAGCGTATTTTAGAGAAGACCTTAATCTGTGACATACAAAAGCTTTTTTGAGCATGTAACAGTCTTAAGGATAGTCACCCCTTTGATAATCCTTTACCATTTTAGAAAACATAAGGATTTATTGCTTGAACTTCTTGTTCAAAAATACACAGTGCACTAAAATGTAACAATTCCTGGAAAATTAATTTCTGACATTGCATTTACAGCGGTTTTAATGAGTCCTTATATGCAGTTATTAGTCAAATGACCCTTCCTCCACCAGAAATAAAAATTAACGTTATTTTTATATGAGATGCTTGCTTTCTGACCTTTAAATAGTTCAACATGGGTTGGCTGTGCCAAAATATTAACAAAACCACATACAGATTCAGACAGATGGAAGCAATGCCATCTCAAAAATACTAAATTATGTCATCATGTTTCTCAGGAACTCTATTCTCGGCGTTAAAATAAAATTCCAAGAAAACAACAGAGCTCTGATTTCCCTTTCACAGACCCTGATGCCCATCAGACAGGTAAATTCAGTCCTATTCTCTATTTCGGTGATCCTTTAAGCTGATAGTGACATGACTCACTCCAGTATGAGCAAAAGAACTGCTTATGAGCTTTTGATAACAAAACAACATGTTTCCCAAATAAACTGATATTAAATTTGAATTCCTTCATTTTTCAGAAGACTGTATCTCCATGATTACAGATGTTGCTGAAATCATGTTTATTTGCATGTGGCTGTTTAAATCCTGCTCAGCTGATAGCCTCTAGATAATATAATGCTTTCAAAGTGCTGGTCTTCGGCTTTTTCTTTCACTCTCTGCTCCTCTAAGGTAGACACGAGTTTGTCCCTTTCTTCAACCACTTTCATCATCTCAGTAAAAATTTCATCTTCCTCATTCAGATCCATGTCATCTTTAAGGCTGTCTAAAATATCACAAAACAAGAGGTTAAAATCCAGATCACTCTGTTGTTATGCTTTGCATTTTAATTGTTGGTGTACAGGTTGAATTAATATTATAGTCAATGACAAATGAATTCAATAGCAGTTAATATTTTTCATGTTACAGCTCAGGGAAAATATCTCTTGCATTTGGGCCATTTAAGGTTGACCATTAAGGCTCCTAATGTCTAGAGTAGATCTTTTAGCAAAACTTAGACTAGAAGGAGTAGAAAGAGCACTACTTGTTTTGTAAAAACATTTAAGCTGGAATTTGAATTTAGTTTATACAAGGTAAAAAGCCCAACCATGAAATGCAGTACCTGTAAGAAAATGGAAGGTGTTTTTCACAAAAAGTATTGAAAACTGCCATCACTCACAATCCACATGCTTAGAACACAACAGGATATTTGGAGTATTCAGTGCTATTGTAACCCCCCCCTTCTCCCTGCATTCCTCCTTCCCATGCTCTCTTTTCTAATACCAAATGAAAGGACAAGCCCAAACTGTAATCCCAAGTACGTAAAAGCAGTTCCAAAATACCACAGTAACCGGTAATGCTACATTTAACATAAAAGCAGATAACCTCTTTTGTGTTTAGGTAGGTGGTGGAAGAAATTACTTTCTCTTGCTGCTCATCATCACATGTTAGTTGGATGTTGCTGCCTGCACAGCACAATTAGTGGAATTACATGTGCGAGTGCTTCTGATCCAGTTCAGTGTAAAACTGGACGGGTTAGCTTCGCTGTCTTGACTAGAAGTCAGACGAGAAGATCTCACAAGTTGTGTTTTGCTGGCCGAGCTGCACTCGCAGAAGAGCGCAGGAGGAAGAGCCTCAGCCACTCTAGACCTTAGTGGAGCAAGCAGGGGCTCATATGGGCATGGTCCATCACTGTGGGCTGGAGCACACTCTCCCCTTTGACTTACCATCAATGGCCATTTTCTCCCTCAGCTTTTGTTCCAACCTGCTTTGGTGGTCCTCCAGTTCTAGCTCTTGGGCTCTAGGTACAATAAAAAGCATGTTGAAGAGTAAGCTTTTTTCAATAGAGACGCATATGTTAATATTATTTCAACCAAGAAATTCCGTGTGCTCTCTGTCCAGTATTTTCTCCTCATGGGCAGTCAAGGCTAAAAGCTTTGCCTGTGCCTATATTGCCACAGCAACACCAGAAGTCCCACTACCACCTTTTGCGCTATGTATCAGATTAAGCTCCCTCATACATCGCAACACTTAAGGCTTTGACCAGCTGTGCTTTGTCGGAGGTACCCACAACATGATTCCGAATAGGACTGAACGCTCCCACACACGAAGGGCCCCGCCAGACCCTCTGCACAGGAACAGGTCCTGAGGCAAGGGAATGAACACGTGTGAGCGCATCCAGACAACAACGTTTTGTGTCCCGCAGTGCTAAAAACGGCCTGCTTTTGCGTTTTTAACTCTGCTTTGCAGGCAGTGCGAGCAGGAGGCATTGCTACCACAACACTCGAGGACAACCGAAGGGGAAAGAAAAGGTTTGGTCCCTGGCAGCATCAGCACAGCTGGGGAGAAACTGGGGAGTGGCTGGAGCTAGTGGCTGGACTGGAGCCCTGCACACAGCATGGGGGGCTAAGTGATATGGAAACGATAACTGGCAAGGAGCAGCCTGCACTGGTGTGAAATCCAGGGGTGAGTCATGACTGCTGCAGCTCTCATCGCTTTCCCACGTTGCCCAGAAATAGTGGAGAAAATAGCTGAGAGTCACCTCCACCCATCTGTTGAGTGCATTTCCACAGAGGCGAGGTGAGAGCGCTACAGCCAATATTGTTTCCATCAGCCACAAACAGTGGCATCTGAGGTGGTTTTTGTTTGCTTGGTGTATCTGCTTGTTTCTTTGCTGTAGTGAATTCCTAGATCTTTTCTCCTATGCCCAATAAAAACTGAGATAAATTTGTCAGACTATTTTTCTTCCACAGGAGAAAGTGCCCAAGTGTTCATTAGACCCACATTATGTAAAGGCAGAGCATCTATGTGCTCTATCGTTTAGAGTATCATGTAGGATTGAAATAATTGAACCACTGTGGGAGGGAGGGACTAGGAGGGCTCAACCTAAAATCTGTGTTCAAAACAGATTGTAGCTACTCTGGGTACGTTTATTCCATGACAGTCTCAAACTGCAGCACGCGGCGAGGTGTTCAGGTGTATTGTGAATACACTTTTCTCCTCTCCCCTCCCCATCTTTAGTACTAATGCTTGTCCTTACTTACATAATCAGGAGTTCAGACTCATAACGCATTAATTTATTCTTCTCCAGGACCAGCTGAAACCATTCATGTAGCATCTGAGTTTCATCCTTCATGCCTGAATCTGTTTAAAATAGGAGACTTAAGTGTGCATTATCAGCTTTCCTTCCAGTGCTCTTACCACTTAAGTTCACTTTAAATAGTCCTCATTTGTAAGCCCAGGTGAGTTCAAATGTAGATTTTTTTTGCTGTATGTAACTTATATCTGTAATGTCTGGGTAAAATACGTATAACATTCCCGTCTACATTTGGTTGTATGTTGTAGTTTATTGCAGTTAAAGATGCATTAGATTTAAAACTACTTTTGTTTTGGAAGTTAAGTTTTTTCTTTCAAATAATCATATAGACTTTCTTTTTTTCATGTGCACTTTTTCTTTCTCTTAGTCCTGCCTTTGATAACATAGTTTCTCTGTTGATACTGGACTCCAACAGCTGAACTATATGTATAAACAGATATCCCATTAACACAATCTGACTTCAGGATGTACATGCTGGCAAGTATCAAGTTAGTCCCTGCTTCCAGTGGGCATCAGACGCACAATCAAATCCTCTACAAATTTTCATTCATTTGCCAACTGGCCTCTAAATCTGCATCTGCTTTGAATGACGGGAAAGGCTGTGGGACAGGACAAATGTATTATTACTGCATGGTTTTGTAACACTTCAGGCTAGGGCATCACTGGTAGGCACTATACAGACATGAAACTTGAGATGGTCTCTCTCAGAGAGCTCACAGCTTGACTCTGCCTTGCTGAAGAGCAGGACAGATTTCTCTTTCACCAGGTGAGGGCCTTTACTGCTCCTAAAATGCCATCTATACAAAAATCTTTGGCAATGAAGAAACCCTGTGTGTTTTCAAGTGGCAAGTCAGAGCACATATGCATTTCTTTTCCTCACTGTCCTTTTTTGACACGCTCATCACTTCACATTTTCCATTCATTTTCTTCACAAAATAAAACCACTCCACCAACCTTTGGTGCAGAATTACAGCAGCAGCGATGGCACTGCAAACACACCTCCCACAACATCTGCTCTGCCCATCCGCCATCTGTTGCCACAAAATAGCGATCACTTGTAGGAAGCAAATATCTTACAGTACTCCAGCTTGAGGCAACAATTTAGGTGACACGCTGACCCCTTCAGAAGCACAAACCCAAGAGCCAGCCCCTGCTCCTGCCTCAGCACGTGGTAGTCGCACGCCCCACCACGCTGCAGCCCCGTGTTGGAGGCAGGGACAGCCGGACCTGGGACAAAGCAGAAGGAGGTGCTGCCAGCAGGCAGGGGAACACAGCGCTCTCCTCCTCAGTCCTTGCACCACGCTGCTAGACAACCAAGCATAAAAACCCCATAAATCAGCCTAGCTATTTTCTGTGGATGGAGACTTATGTGATTTCTCCTACTTTAAGAGGACTGCACCTTTATTTCAGATGACTGAGAGTGCTGAAATTTAAGCCCAAAGCTCTCAGGTTCAAGCTCCAGAGATGACAATTACAAGAGTATCATTAAACTAGGTTACCAGGTGAAGAGGTAGCCAGAGTCCTAGACAGTTCAGCAGTGTTTTGGATGCCTTTCTGTTGCAGTTTTGAAACATGCTTTGTTCTCAACCTGAGGAATTACCCTCTTGCATCTACTGCTTCAGCTGTCCCTCACTTTAACGTCAAAGCCAGGATTTGACTCCACTCCAGAACAGAAGTTTAAAGCCCATCTCCTCACTAACTTGGTTAGGGCAACCAAGTTGGTGAGGGGCCTGGAACACAAGTCTTGAGGAGCAGCTGAGGGAACTGGGGCTGTTTAGTCTAGAAAAGAGGAGGCTGAGGGGAGACCTCATCGCTCTCTACAACTACCTGAAAGGAGGTTGTAGTGAGGTGGGTGCTGGTCTCTTCTGTCAGGTGCCTGGTGATAGGAAATGGCCTCAAGTTGAGGCAAGGGAGATTTAGGTTAGATATTAGGAAAATTTTTTTTACTGAGAGGGTTGTCAAACATTGGAATGGGCTGCCCAGGGAAGCGGTTGAGTCACCATCCCTGATGATATTCAAAAAGTGAGTGGACAGGGTACTTCAGGACCTGGTTTAGGGGGCATGGTTAATGATTGGACTCGATGATCTTGAAGGTCTTTTCCAACCTAAATGATTCTATGATTCCTTTGGGCAGTAATGATCTCACCCAGTGCAGCCCTTTAGCAATCTTCCTGAGCAGGAGGGAAATTGTTGGGTGTTTGGGATCACCAGCCCATTTGCCTGCCTTCACCAGGCACTGTCATCCCAGAGAGCCTGGGTCACCTCCTGCCAGCGTCGGAGGAATGACATGGGCTCCCACACGGAGGACAGGAGTCACGCTGTCTTAGGTGCAGTTCTGCGATTTCTCATTAGGATTTGTCCCCAGTCTGCAGTTACCATGAAACGGGAGGATAAAGCAGCAGGAGAGGGAAGAGCAGTCTTGGTCTGATTTCTGCCCGATTCCATTAAAACTTGGCGGTAATGGATGTGTTCCTGTGGGACCTTCTAGGTCAGCAAGTGGTGATAAAAAATGTCTTCTCAGAGTGACTGCTGGAGCAGTTCTCGCTGGGACATGCCAACGGTGGCTTTTCACAGATCTAATGCAGGGATGCAGCATCAGTATTCAGAGCCTTATGTCTTCATATGCCACTATCCGAAGCATCGTGGTTTAAACCCAGCCAGCAGCTAAGCACCATGCAGCCGCTCACTCACTCCCCCCCCACCCAGTGGGATGGGGAAGAAAATTGGGAAAAGAAGCAAAACCCGGGGGTTGAGATAAGAATGGTTTAATAGAACAGAAAAGAAGAAACTAATAATGATAATGATAACACTAATAAAATGACAACAGCAATAATGAAAGGATTGGAACGTACAAATGATGCGCAGGGCAATTGCTCACCGCCCGCCGATCGACACCCAGCCAGTCCCCGAGCAGCGATTCCCCATCCCCACTCCCCAGTTCCTATACTAGATGTGATGTCCCATGGTATGGAATACACCGTTGGCCAGTTTGGGTCAGCTGCCCTGGCTGTGTCCTGTGCCAACTTCTTGTGCCCCTCCAGCTTTCTCACTGGCTGGGCATGAGAAGCTGAAAAATCCTTGACTTTAGTCTAAACACTACTTAGCAACAACTGAAGACATCAGTGTGTTATCAACATTCTTCTCATACTGAACTCAAAACATAGCACTATACCAGCTACTAGAAAGAAAATTAACTCTATCCCAGCTGAAACCAGGACACGAAGTTATCATCAAAATTTGATCTATCTTACTGTCAGTAAAAACATTGCAATTGCAGGTATGTGTATGTCCTGCACACACACAGAGGGTTGCTATTCCCTTTTTGCTGTTTTCTTGATTAGGCAAAAATATTCTTCTTTTTAATGTTTCCTCTTTACACTTTAAAATCTCTATATCCCTAATAAAAGACTATGTATCATAGGTTGATTGAGGTAAGCAAAGTGTAATGCACTTTGCAAAAATGCCGCTCATTTTCGCAAAATCCTCAGTGCAAACTGAAATAAAAATAGCCCTTGTTTTGCCTCCTCCTCCATCCCACAGAATGCCCCCCAAGTGTCCCCAGGGGCATTTTGTCCCTGAACTTCTCAATGTTTGTTAATAATAATGTTAATAGTTATTTAAGTCTGATGGAGTGCTTTTATGCCTTCCAAGGGCAGAACAAGCCAATGAAGTCATTTGCGTAACGCAGTACGACAGATCTTTTCAAAGGTTAGAGGGAAAACAATTTGTGACTTTGTTTTGTGAGCCATGCTGGCTTTTTCTTAAAGCACTGCTAAAGCAAAACTTTCCTCCTGGTTTACCCAAGTCTCCTTTGACCTAGCTCCCATTTGAAAATCAGATATTCTTCTAATTACACCATAGCTGTTTCTATTTTCCTCACTTTTGAGACAATGCCAGGCTGGAGAGGAGTATTTACCGAATACTGTTCTCCAAACCTCGACCTTCTGTTCTCCAGAGTGATGCTACGCTGTCCCTCCGTACAGCAGTCACACAGTAAAAGGGGCTCGGCCAGTTTGCACCTTTTTAGGAACAGCTAAACTTCATATTCCTTATTCCTACAGGTTTTTAACTGATTTATTTTGACTCTGTTGAAAGGTCTGAGAAACCTTGGATATGCTCCTTATGAAATAAAAAAATAGCTGCAACATGTGCAGATATTTGTTCATCTTCCAAAACATGGAGAGATTTCTTAATGTTCTCTCAACACAGATTTTCCTCTTTACCATCATTCTACATGATTTGTTTAGTCAACTGCTTTGGTTATGCTAATTTCAGTGGCAAATGTGTTTCAAGATTTTTATTTCTGTATTTTCTTGTAGGCAGAAGATCTCCATAAGCCTCCACAAATGTCAGTGGAAAACAAAGCAACGGTACATCAGTGATTTATTATTTGGTATTTTGAACCAGAATAAAGGGAATAACGGGCATGAAAAATTATTCATAGGACTGATATTATTTCTTTTTTTTTTTTTTAAAATGCATGAATTGTTGTCACTACAATTAGAAGATCATCAAAGCCTCATTTTGCTCATCAGTCTTCATGGCAGTTGTTTCGCACCCACGCATGTTCTCTTCTAATTCAGTTGAGGAGCTAATGAATAACTCCCCCTAACAAAGGGGCCATTCACCCCAGGCTTACAGAATTATTAGAGGAGAGTTGCGTAAATGTCACTGAAGACTAGTGTTTGCAGGCCTGTCTCTAAATTTGGTTATTCACAACCTTTGCAGCTCAATATTATTGCTGAACTGTGATCGTTTTCTAATTACCTTAATAATACCTATTAAATCACTTGAATTGCATAAGCGCAGACCTGCTTAAATACAACTTAACCTAATAAACACTAGTCATTCATTAAATAACAATGCTCATTATTTTTAAGAAGGTTGAACAGAGTATTAAACTCACCAATTCCTGCATCATTACATGTATGTTATTACAAGCAACAAAGCATTCACATTTTCTTTGGGAAACTTACAGCTTCATGCTTTCGCACCAGAAGAGTTATTCAGAGACAGTAACATCCTACATTTCAGTATCTGCCCTATTTGTAACTGGCCACCTACACACAAACAATCAACAGGGAGAAAAAATAGTACTTTCACCTTAATGAGGGCAATCCAATTACTAAGGATGGAAAGAGAATGAGAAGCATCAATCTCTTGGCAGACAGCCTTCTTTAGGAAATGTGATTGTCAAAACAGCAAAAACAAGAGGTGGCTCTAGGCCATTTATCCTGGTATTCGGTGTCTATCCCAAGAGCTAGAAGCCTCTTGTCCCTCTGTATTCTTGAGGTTTCCAAAAAACAACCACCCTTATACAACTTGGCAGTAAAGAAAAAAGCTAACACTGCAAATCCTCAAAGTCTTTTTAGCAGACTTCCTCACAGGCAGTAAGGTGAATGTCATTTGATAAAAGGTTATGTTTCCATTTAAGAAAAACAGATGCTAGCCTTTTAAATAACATTTGAAATAGGTTGGCACTATCAATTATAGGAAATTAGTTAATAAATGTAAAAGGTTGGGCAAACGCTCTCTTGCTGAACGGATTAGTTCAGTGTTGGAATAGGGGCAATAACTGCTAAGAAATATGGCATTAAAATAGCCAGCATGTAGAGATTGTGCTGGGTTGCCTAGCTAAGACAACAAGATCAGGTGCCAAAACACATCTAGGTTTTCGGTGTTGTGCAACTGCCTGTCATGAAAGCACAAGGTTCAGCTTTCTAAAACAGAGATAAATAAAGACACATTGGGCACAGTCCCTTCAGCACAGAACCGCGGCCCCCTCTGAAGCCCCTCACGCGCGCGGTTCACACTCCCGTCCCCACTGGGAGCCTGGCAGGAGCCCCCAGCTGTCCCAGCCCTCCGCGGGACGTCCCCCCAGCTTCACCCCACGCGTGCTGGGGAGCAGCGGCAAGGCTGGGCTGGCGGGAGGGTGCTGCAGTCCTGGGTGCTCGGGACTGCTGGTTCAGGCGAGGGAAAACCTCGCCTCCGGCCCGGGACAGGACGACGTCCGCGTTTTATCTTCTACCCGTTGGGGAAAAAGCGGTGTAGTTTGGGTCTGTGTGCCTGCATGCTGCTGTTGCTATAGCATGGCCACGGGCTCTAATCGTATTAATGGCATTTCACACTCCGGGAGAAGTCATTAAGGACTCTGTTACTAGGCACGGGCTGCTGCTGGCTTGGTAACTGAGATACAGCTCCTGGAAACCTCACTGCTTCCCTCCAGAAGATGGAATTAAGCTCAGGATGGGATTTAAAAAAAACAGAGAGGGAATGTAGATTCAGGTTCAATAGCGAGGCAAATAATTCCAAATCTGTGATGACCAACAGAAAATTCATAGCATTCAGCGTAAAGGTGCTTGAGCTAACAGAGTTTGAGGAAAAGGGTAAAAAATGATTTTTGTCCTTCCAGTTATGATTTCAGATTTTGCACTGAAGTTTATTTCTATGACAATCATTAAAACCCCTCTGCTTTGAAAAAGGTTAAAAAACCCACCACCAACCAAAGAAACACTGCTTCATTTACCTGATTCTCCTCTTAGTTCTCTCTCCAGTTTGACACCGAAAATCTCCAGAGCTTTTTGTCTTTCCTCCAATTCTTCTAGCTGGCGCTGGACTGCCTGCAAAATTGTAATGATACAAAAGCTACAGACATAGCTTAAAAATTCAGAGACAAAAGATGGCCTCAGTGGTTAGAGAAACAGCTTGAAAAGGTCTTGGAGGAGTCATGGAATTTGCAAACTCATTGAGTGTATTAGGTGCCTAGGCAATTTAATAATTCCACTAGGTATCTATTCACATTTTTATGTGGGTAAGTATCGTAGGTACTAAAAGAACCTCAGTTTTTCTGAACTTCAGCTCTCCTGATGTAAAACAGAGATCAGAACATTTCTGTGTCTCGCAAGGTGTGAAAAGTCAACACCTTACACACTGAGAGGCACATATTCCGAGATGCTACATGAATAAAGCTCATATAAATATTGAAGGTTTACAGCTAGAAAGCTTTGCTAGCTATTTTGTTGTCCATGGGGTTTTCTTATTTGTTTTGCTTTCATATTCCACAAGCCTTTGACACAGGAAGGAAAGGGTCTAATAGCTAAGAAGTGATAATTCAGTGGCACTTCAGGAAGGACTTCTACATTCATGGGTCCATCTCTTTTTAAATAAGATTTTCAGAGGTGCCATGTGGATAATAGGCATAAAAAACCTTAAAAGGTCGAATTGTTAAAGATAGATGCTCAGCAGTTTCCATTTCAGGCTGTGTTAGGGCATACCAAGCCAAGCCCTCAGCAACAGCCTAACAAACATGAAAGATGGTTCAAGAAGTTTGGACTTGATTAGTTCCACAAAGCAATAAGATACGAGGAGGCACGTATGCGTGCAATTTTACCTTGAGATAATTTACAATTCTCAGATAAAAACTATAACATAGTTGCTCTTGCTTCGGATTAAATAAGATATGATTTTTTTCCCCGTGGGTTTTATTCTGTCACAGATTTTATAGTAATGGATAGCTATTAGCATTTTCTAAAATCCACTGTCTGGTTCAAACACAAAATTACTCTCCTTTTCAGTCATACATTTTGCAAAAGCACTGATGTCTACAAAAACAGAGATTTCAGATTCACATCTGAAAAACAACATACTAGTTTTCTTTTTTAATTTAATATTGGTACAGAAATAGCAAGTAGAAACTCCAACCAAAACTATCCACCTGCTATAGTAATACAACAGAAGATGATGGACAACTCTGCCTTCAAAAAGCCTTCTTCCCTCACTACCATATCTTGATTACCATTACAACCTGAATTAATGAGATTAAATCTAGCTCTACCCTATGCTACAGTACAGAAACACACAAAAAGTGCTAATGGCCACATAAGCCATTAAGGGGTGGGTGGGTGGGTGTGGGTGTATGCATATAGATATGTATGTGTGCTAAGTGAAAGAGATAAACCTGAAAATTTTGACAACTGAGACAACACAGTCTGAGATCAAGTTGTGCAGAAGTGCATTCCCAAATCTTTGAACAGTAATTGGAAATAATAAAGCATTAGCAGAGCCCAGAGCTTTTCCAGCATTTTCTGAAGAGCAGGGCTTCTATAAAGTGAAGTGGCTTTGCATCATTAATAAAATGGTTCACTTTCATTACGGCAGAGAGACAATAAAAACCATCACTGTATTTTCATACCCTCCTGTAGCATATAGGGGTAATATCTGAATTTCTTACATTCTCGGGGGCTGATGTTATTTGCTCTTTCTATCTCTTTCTCTCTCTCTCTCTCTCTCCAGTGTATTCTTCTCTTATTGCTAGTCACTTGTTTTTCACACACAATTACAAAATTATGATGATCTCCTGGGGCACAAGTGGATTTGTCACATATAGAGGTGCGAGACCCTGCCACATACATCTTCCTGCTCCTGATGGTTTGGGGGGACTTCAACCCAGAAGGCAGTGAGCCGCAGCGAGGAGCGAGGGGAGGTACAGAGCCCACGCTGCGTGCCCCGTGTCCTCGCTAGTCACTCTTGGGAGACAAATGGGACATCTGCGAGCTAGGTTTTCACCTGTGCTTTGTGAAGCCTCTTCAGCTCCTCTTGCTTAATCAATTGCTTTGTCTCCTTCTCCTGCTTCCTTCTCCTTCTGAGAGCTCTTTTTGCCTACAAAAGGGTGAGAGGAAAAAAAAAGGCAATCAAAGCATAAGTACACCATTAAAGGTTTCCTCAAACCTTCCCCAGAATCACAGAACCACTGAGGTTGGGAGAGACCTCTGGAGATCATCTAACCCGACTCCCCCGCTCAAAGCGAAGTGAGCCACCGCAGGGTGCTTGGGGCAACCTAACCGAAATGAAAATATTCATGTGGGAGTATTTTCATTGACTTTAAATCGTTACAAGCTCTTACTGCAACCCTAAGCGAGCGGGAGCTGTGTCTATCAATAAAAAACGTATGAATCACAAAGTTGACTATATGCAACATACCACTATTGGTGGCTTCTGCAGACATCACCATGATCAGGGAAGAAGCCAGGCACAGGCAGGAGGAAGCATCAGTTTAAAGAAACTCAACCCAGTTCTATTGCTGTAGCTGCTAAGTAAAAATTCACTTCGGATCACTTGTACCACAGTAAGAGGGACGTATCCGAAAGAAACAGCCATCATAGGACACTACCTGAAGCTCTACAAAACCTTCCCCAGTGCCATTTCTCTACTGCATTACGGAGGTTTTTTGCCTTTCCCTGGGGTGCTGCTGGGCTGGCTGAGGGAACCGCCTGCACTTGAGCCATCTTGCTCTTGACCCAAGCTATCTAGAAGTGCTGCAGGGCTGTGGGTTTCCCATTTTGGAAGAGACAGAATATACGAGCACCATAGACAAGATGATTAAAAAACCAACAAGCCAGGAAGCCGCTAAAATTTTTTCCCACCGAGTTTTGCCAGAGACAAATGGTGTACTGGCAAAATAGCAGCCAGAACTGGTATGGAAAGAGGTGCTAGGAGGCAGGCGAGAGAAACAAGCTGAGCGGGGAACATGCATCAGAACTGAATCACTGCTAACGCCCGCGTTTCACCCCATTTCTGGCAGCTGCCCCGGCAGTGCTGCCTTCCCGCTGCCTGGTCCTGCCTGTCCCTGCGGCTGCCCCAGCGCCCGGGAGTTGCTCCTATCCAGTTTTCTCCCACATCGCCCTTCTTTTCTCTATTTTGTTTAAACTTTATTTAATTCCCCATAACATTATCTCCCTACAGATTGTCTTTCCTGTAACAGGAAAGATGCGTGATGAATTCTGACATCTCAGCGCATCCTGACACAGAGCCACTGGCGGGACGTGCCACCACACATTGCTGCGCTTCTGCCCTGTGGCACTTCGGTTCCTCTGGAGCTGTGCAATTGGGTTTCTATTGAAAGCCCCACTTAGCTTTCAGCTCAGATGTTTTTTCAGCATACTGGGCAGCCTTTTGCTTCGCTTTCCTTTTTTTCCCCCCTCAAAGGCAACAAATCAAAGGGCCATCTCGTACTATTAATTCCACTTACTGATATTTCCCCTCCACAGGAAGGAGGTAAACACATTTCTGATGAGCTATTCAGGCAATAAAAGCTCTGTTTCTTCACACGAGAGCTGGGTATCAAGAGTTCACTGGTGCTTTAACCCCACGGCTCCTGCTAGCCACAGGAACCGAGCCGAGGCTCGGAGAGCCCGCCGCGCAGCCGGCCCTTTCGGCCGGGGCCGGGTGCGACTTCGTGGCCCACACAGTCGTGCTGATCAGGATGAAACACAGCGGTTTCCACACAACCTGCCTGTAGTGCCTCTCAAATGAAGTTGCATTTCCCTAAGGGAAATCTGCATCTGTTTGGTTTAATTTTTTCAATAGTTTGCTTGTTGGGCTACATATTAAGGCCACTTAAGAATGCAGCTTCACAGTGGTTTCAGTGAAACATGTCTGTTTGTCAAATTAAGACCTCCTCTGTCAACGCTGGTGTAACCTGAGGGAATTAAAGATCCAAAGAGGAAAAAGAAATTTTGATGTTCATCTGTCTTAAAGAGTTTTAATGTATTTTCTCCCCATGACGCGTAATCTCCACTGATAAAACGTTCCAATCCCCACTTTGAGAAATTGCTGTATGTTTTGGATCAAAATCATACGATGAATCTTAAATACAGTCCAACTGAGGAAATTTCTTTCCGTTTCCAAGTCAAGATTACCTTGTGTGTTAACGAATGCTTGGATTCAAATTCGTCATCGGAGGAAGAAGTAGAATACTCGATAGCTTGTTTTCTGACAGGTAGGTGTTCACATCCTAAATGCAGAAACAAAACAGTCAGTGAAGCAAAAAATACTGTTCTTTACTTACACAGACATTTTGCACCTGCCCTGGGTTCTAATCAGCAGCACCTAGAGCAATTTGGAAATTTGGCTGACAGCATTAATTAAATTTTTGATCCCTGTCAAAAACTCTGTCTGGGTATATTTGATTTTTTTCCGGTATCACATACAAATAAATTAATTCCTTGAGCACCCTGCATGTAGCTTGCTGTTCTGAACGCACTCAACGTTCATTAAAATGTATATCTGAAGTTAGCCATATTACTCAAATGATTGTATAAGGCTCACTATACAGTGTAATTGAATGCAAAAAGACTGAGCCAGCTCTTAAACAAATTACCCTTATGTGGCTTGTAGCATCTGGCACCCATTTTTACTACATGACATCTGCTCAGTGTAAAATAGTTGGCGTCAGAATGTCTGGTCATATAAAAAAATCACAAATGTAATCAGAAGCAAATGGACTAAGAGAACAAGGCTTTATCACACAGCCTCATGCAACATAAATATTTCATTAATTATGTCTAAACAAACGTCACTTATTTTTCTGCTTTAGGAATATTATCACATCATTGAACTGCTGATTAGAATGCCATAATAAGTCAGGAAAATCCATACATCATAACAATGCACTCCATAAGGAAAACGCAAAGGCTGCCTTTGGAAGAAGCATGCTTTCAGAATTATAAATTAAATTACATTTAATTGCAGCAATTTTATCATGCCTGTTATTCCAGCATCTTGTTTCAGCTGGGTGTAAATATTTGAATTTCTTCTTAATTTGTCCAATTCATAGCTTCTTTCTCTTTATTTCAGAAAATAAAATTGCTTTTGGAACATCTGTCTCTATGCTTCAACCTGCTACAGGGTTAATGATTAACAGCTGGGCAGCATCTTGGAAATGTACATTATTTAAAGCTAACAGTGCCATTTTTCTTCATATCCGCGAGGTAACGGTTGGCTTTCTGTGTGCAAGTTGTATTCAGATTAAAATCACTTCCCATTCTCCCAGTGTAAATGTTTCTTCTTTGCCTTGTCCGGGATCCCACTCCTGATGTAGGACTTTTGTCTCAAGCCCTAATTTAAAAATCAGGATCCCTGAAACCTGCCCATCCCAGGCGGTAAAGCAATGAAAGCAAATGCAAGCGATTTGAGGCAGAAATTCTGATTTTTGTCGGCGGTCTCAATTTTAGAAGCACCCCGTCCTTGCGTCAAAGAAGCCGCAAGCTCAGAGGGTCCAGTGGAGCCGACACGTCCTTGGGCAGCGGGAGGTGCAGTAGCCCTGCCAGCAACGCCAGGGACTCTCCGCTCCCCCGGGTGATTCCCCTGCCCAGAATTGCCCACGTCTGCCGACCCCCACCTCCCCGCCGCACAGCGCTTGGAGTAGGGACGCAGCTCCTGCTTGCTGGCCTGCTGGGGACGCTCCGATGGCTCGGGATCGCTGGGGTCCCGCCAGCGGCACGCGCTGCCCCGCGCTCTGCGGACCAGAGCGCGAATCCACCCACCCACCCACGCCGCGGCCCCCAGTGGGGACGGTCGGCCATAAGGCCCTTTTCCTAGCGTGTGAGGAGGTGGAGGAAGGCACGGGGGTATCACAGTTACTATTCCTTTCGAGGAATAAACTCGCCTGTGTGGCTTTTCCTCTTGCAACCAAAAGTTTGCAGTAACCACCCTGCGGGTCAGGCTGCCGGTGAAATCAATTCCATAATATGCAAGCGGGAAACCCAACAGCCCGGCAGGCCTGGAAACACAAGCAATTACACGCTCCCTTTCTTCTCCCAGCTGTGGGAATAAGTGACTGCTTCCCCGTGTCCTCCTCTTTGATTGATATCAATAATTTAAAAAGCGTTACAAGGTCTAGAGGAAAAGCAGCCTGCCGTAACACAAGGGCACCTGCCTCCTCCTCGGGGGGGTGACTCGGGAGCTGTTTGCTTTTCTGGGACAGAAAGAGGGTCAATGACTTCCCCAAGGACTTCCAAGAGCCATCTCCTGAGCGCTAGGAAGCTGATGTCTGTGCGTGGAATAGATTCATGACATCTACGATGCCTATCTGCTACGGAGAGCCGGGTATTTGCACCTTGCTCTGCAGAGAAAAGCCATTTACATTGCTGCGACACAGCTCAGCCTTTGAAGAGATGCGGTACCCAAAGCTCTGTGAGACAACAGCCACGACTGCCATCAGCAACGTCCTTCGTTGCCTCCACCTGAGAAGCCTACAGGACAAAGGACCACGTGAAACCACCCAGTGATGAGGCATCTGATGGATCTACCTGTGCGCATCAACAGTTACGGTCTCTGTCACATTTATTGCATATACATTTCACAGCGCTGATGTTCTCTGCTAACATGATATGAATAATTGAAGCATGGGCTGCTCCAAGGAGGTGCCTGGAAACACACAGCAGAGTGTGACAGAACTGGGATGAGAATACAGGTTTTTGGCTCCCAGATGTGTGGTCCTGCCACATTTCAGGGATATAGAAACAGTGGGACAGTGCATTTCTCTCAACATTAAAAGGGCAGCCACTCGGTGCTCTGCTCAACGATTTTTCTTTGGCTATATCCTTGGGCGAGAGATCAGAAATACACTCTAAAATGTACACCAGATGCAAATTTCAGCTTCGAGACAACTGTAACAAGCATAGTAAGAAATTACCTCACTGAATGAACTTCCTTTATGCAGAGCTAAGAAAAATACCACAAATTTATTTTATTTTTGAAGAAAAACAAACAAACAAACAAACCCCCAACCACAACAAAATAAAAAAACCCCACCACTTTTCCGTGTCACAGCATCTATGTGTTCTGCTATAGACAACTGAGCATTAATCCTTCCCATCTCTAAAGGGGTGGGATAGGCAGAATTTAGTCACCAGCTGTGAGGATTTGGACAAGGAGTTCACACATAAAAATGTTCACCTTACGGACTTTTACACTTACTGGGTCATTTAAATCTGAATCTTAGAACTGCAATAGTAAAGTTAGATAATAATAATTTGTCTACTCCAAATATGACAAGCCTTACAGCTCGATAGCTACAGAAGAGATCTCAAAAACATACATTTTTTTCCAAATATTAACTCAACATTTCTAGACTTGGGCTTTCTCTCTCCAGCCAACTCCCATTTTGAAGGAATGAGATATTTATTACTTATTTCTTAAGTACTCCAGCGTCTCCGTAACTTCCAAATTAACATATGTTATTCTAGAGCTTTTCCTCCGCAGCTAACACGACTTTGGATCACAAGGAACTGTCAGCCATAGTTTTAGTTCTTAATTATAAAGGGGAAAGGAACAAATATTTCTGAAATCTTTATTAATCTATTCTTGATTTTTACCTGACAGTAGCTGCTAGGAGTTTGGTCAAGAGCCCTTTCCAGCATAGCTGATTTACGGCTGTCAAATCACAGGAAACTGAGTATTAATTATTATTGTTATTGAATCTGACAGTGTCACAGAATACTCTTCAAAGTACAAAGTTGGAGGAAACCTCCAATTCTTGATATTGGGACTTGGTATCCTCATATGCGTATGTCATAAGAGATAAGAAAAATTACATCCATAAAATTAAAATTCCTTCCTACGGCCAGTTTGTTACAGCTTGGTAATCCAAGGGTGAGTCTCAAAGACCCTTTGCTTTGGCCTAAGTGTGCTGCCATTGAATGCCATCAGTGGTAAACCCTTGCTGTATTCTGAGGGATCAACTGAACCAAAGCCCAGTGCTTTTGAGAAGCCCTCCCTTAACATATAACCCTAAGGTACTGGTTTTCCCAGGAAACCTGAGGTTCCCTGAACAAAGAGGGAGGTGTCCTATGAAGAGGCGAAGAAGGTGATACCTTCTGCGGGACATGGGAGCACTGCTGATTGTCCTGGAGATGTATAGGGAAATCCACCACTGCTGTCACTCTGCATGTCACAGCTCACCTCCCTTTCCTGGGGTGTTTTTGTGTCACAGTAATGACTGTAGTCTAAATACACAGAAAGTCTTGGAGCAGGAACTGTTTTTATAACATGATGTTATATATTAATCTGTTGGCTTCCTCTGTAAATGTCCAAGATTGCATATTTTTATAAGGTCATTGGAGTTAATCATGACCGCTTTAAGTACTTCGGTGTTTTACAAAAGAGAGAGGCAAAGTCACACATATCTCTTGGGGCACTGGTGTCCCAAACCAGAGGGGAATTGGCACAAGGTAGGAGATGAAGAGAAAGGCCAGTAGAAATCAAGAGTGGGCTTGGCTATTTGGCTTCACATCTCTGCTTCTCCATGGGTTTCTCATGTGGCACATAATGTAATCTTGCAGTGCCTCAGTTCCCCTTCTAAAATACTAAATCACCGAAATGACAGTGTCAGTTCAGCTGCCAAGAATATTGCAAACACACACGCTTTCAGCAGTACAAAGATGCAGTAATGGGAACCGTGTATGGACCCAAAATATTTGCAAGTAATCCCTTTTCAATCTAAAAGTGCACAAAACCAGCAGAGATCGTAACACATCTAATTTTCTCATCAGCTGAATTCGTAGCTCTGCTTAATGGTGCAAGCCATTTAAACAACACACAGTCACAAACTGAGCTGTAACAACTCTCACCTCATCTAAGGGACGATTCTAAGGATGTTATCACGCGATTCCTACTCTGTCAGGGACAGAAATATTCCTCCCACGTCTCCATCACTATCAAGAAGCAACTCCTGAGTCCCAAACATCTGCCAATAACCAACCACTTTTGTGGGCTGGTCTCCAAAAGGTCTGTCCATAAGCCAAGAGCAACCTAAACCCTGGATCCACTACTGCGTCTCATTACAAACACTCTGCTGACTGCAACTCTCTCATACAACCTGGCTTAGCATTTTTTTTTACTGTTGTTTTTCTGTGTTATTAATGATTTTTAGTATTTATAACTAACACAGCACTTTGGCATTTTTTTTGAATTTCAAAAGGGCAAGTAGGCTTAGGAGAGATCAGTTAGACATCTCATTGATTGATTTTATTGATCAAGTTTTGGGTTTCTTTTCTTTTTAAACTGCAGGTTGGAACCCAAAGGAGGAATCAAAGGACAAAAGCCTCAAAGATATTTGTGCAGCAAATAAAAAAATCTGGAATTGCACCTAGAAACTCCAGTGTGGCTATCTGGGGACATTTGTATATTCTACAGGCAAATTCAGATAGGATTTTTGGGTTTTTTTTAGACCAAACTCTTACTGAAATCAGTGCATGAACCCCCATTCCTTCAGTAAGATTTGTCCTAGGTCCCACACAGGTAGTCTGTGCAGCCAGATCTCTGCACAGCCCAAAATTTCCAGGTGGCTCTGAGGAACAGCTCTTACAGAACAGAGAGAAAGTGTTAGCCAGAAAGTCTTTAGACCAGGTCTGGATATCAGGAACTGGAATGATCTGTATGGAAGGTGTAACTTCAGGCATAAGTTTGAGTGACAGGCAATCTCCTGCTGACTAATTAAGATCTCTGTTTCCTCATGCTGAGCTTCAGCTGGCAGCTGAACACTTGGCAGGAGATGACAGAAGGACAGAATATAGTTTTAGTTTGGACAGACACCTGGGTCTGAAACGCAGAAGTCATCAGCATAGGAAAGACATCTGGACATGTATTTGCAGATGAAGTAACTAAGATAAGCTGTAGGGAAAGATGAGCAATGTAACACAGAAGTAGTTGTGTAGGGTGAGACAGAAGGTCCTTCTAGTCTGTCTCCAGCAGTGGATATCTAAAGGAACACTACAGGCACCGGGTGGTCATACGAGACTCCTCCTTTTAACACTCGTCCAGCCTCCAAGCATTTTTTACTTCAGGAGCTTTCTAAATTGGAAGAGGTTTCTAAGCATTTGGTTAATCCTCAGTGGATTTCTCTTCAATGAGCTTGCCCACTCTCATCTCAAGCCCATGGACTTTTATCACCCAGCTCATTCTTTGGCTCCACAAGCAAAACAGCCCACTGAGGCAGAAAACACCAGTGTAATGTTAGACCAACCATACTTGCACAGGACAAGTCTGCCTGGCATCAAATAGGATAGAAAAGCCCTACTGCAAAGAGCCAAGAGGAGTATGAGAAAGAGCCTCATTAAACTGATTTCTGCAAGGTGCTGGGAGTATTTTTTTTTCTTTAAAGAAAAGAAATTTTCTGTGATTCACGGTAAATTTCAAGAGAGAAGAATAATGATATGTAACATGGGCTAAAGCTCGTCATCATGTCTGAAATTTGCCAAGCCTGGGCCTCAGACAAGTGCCAATACAAGACAGAAATGCCATTCTAGAGAGCCAAGCAGAACTTGGCTCTTCATCAGTTTGATTTACTCAAATATGGATGTTTGAAAAAGTTCAGGGAGCTGCAATGTTGAAACGTTGAAGACGACAGATTATTGGGCAAATGGCTAGATCAAAGCTGCGGTTTTTTCTTCTGAACAGACTTTGCAATGTCTACATTCAATAATTGTAATAAATTAGTAATTCCTCTTCTGGCTTGCACAGCAGAGGAATGCAACACATATGAAACCAGCACGGTTTTCAAAATACTTAAAAGAAAGTATAGTATTATTCAAACCTGACATGAACTTTTCCCATTTTAGTAGGAACACAATGTATTAATTATTGTAATACATCTAGTTAAGAGCAAGTCAGCTTGCCTTAGTTGATGGGTGATGACTAGGTATAGGCTCAGAAAAAGCCTCCTGTTGGAGACCACAGCATGACAAGTGTGAACACTAGCAGCTCCCTGTGGCTTCAGTGCAGTCCTTGGCATCCTCTGGCTCAATGGGGATGTCTGATTTTACAAGTTGTTAGATAAAGGATGCTCCAAGAATCTGATCCAAAAGTTCAGGAATGAGAGCGGGAGTTATTCTGTCGATTCAACGAGCATCAGATCAAGTCTCATATATACTGTACATCTTCCTCACAGTATGCAGTACTTCTGAAGCAGAAAGGATACAAAAAGGATCTGGCAGCTCACTGGGAAGATTCCAGTGACTTCATGTTTTACATGCAGATTGTTATTTTAATAGTGCAGCATAGGGGCAATTTCGGGGTTACAGTTTGGGTTGCAATTTAATAAGGTAAGAAACAAAAGGTATGTCAACAAAATTCAATAGGTTATTTAGTTAAATAACCGACTTTCTGCAGTGGGCTAGTGGAAAGACGGATCAGAGAAAGACAGGTGGGTGCAGCTCTCATACCTCATATTTCATACCTGGAACAGTGCTGCACTTAATTCCTTCTGAGCCTATGCTCAGATCACTCAGATTGCTCTTTGTCTGACGTCAATATTTCTTAGGCTCATCTGCAATTTTAATACTAACCTTGTTCTTGCAAGCAAACATGAAAATTGATGCCTTTTAATCACTGCCCAGATAGCCTCACAAATAGGTCAGAGTAGGTCAATAAGGTGCTATCTCCTCTCAGATAAAAGACAAGGGGATATTAATGACACTGCAAAGCTCCCCAAAGTATGTCTAGAGTTCGGTCACTACAACAGCAGAAAGAGCTGAAGAGACACCTGCTGAGAAAGCACATACACAAAGCAAAGCTTCTTGCTATCGCAGCCATATTTCTTCAGTCTCTGAGCTCCTCATGGAAAGGGTAGCAAATGTACTTCACGCTGCACTGGAGTTTGTGGGGCTCATCCTTCGGCCTGCCGGCTGTACTCCCCTTTCCACAACACGCTCAGTGTCACAGCAGCAGCTGCTCTGCACAGCATCCCACTCTGCCTCCATCTTCCTTCCACCTCACCGAGTGCATTTTCCTGACCCGAACACATTTGAACAGCAGCGAGCAGCAGACCAAACTTGGGTGCAGCGAGCTGCGCTCTGCTTGCAAATCTGCTCTGCTCCTTTAAACCAGCAGAAACTCCTAAACCTTAACTAAAAAATAGATTTATTAAGACTTCCTGTGTAGAAAGTAACTATAAGTGAAATGTAACATACAACAATGTGTTTGCATGATCAGACATGGGTCTTTTAAATGTTAAGTGCTATTACATCATCAACATCATTTAAGAATAATAAAAATAATTCCACTCAGGTCCTCACCTGTGGAAGGATAACATAGCCTGTCTTCTGGAGAACGGTCCTTCATGAAAGGCAGAGATGACACAAAGGAATTCCTTTCTCTGTCATGAACTTTACTTCTCAGTCTATCAAAGAGCAACCCAAGACTACCCTTCTGTGCAGAGTCATCCAGATTGTCCTTGGAGGTGTTCTTGGGCTCTGGAGGTGAAAGAAGGAGGTACTTTTCATTACAAATAAACATGTCATCCTTGGGAGCCCCTGGAGGAGTCTCTTTAAAGGTAAACTTTTCTAGGAGTCCTGGGACATCCTCCATCCTAGTGCAAGATGATTTCTGAGGTATACCGGTTGTCTTGGAAGGCCTGGCGTGAGAACTGTAGACGGGGAAGGATACCTCCTTGCTTAGAGATCTCTCTTCAGAGCCGACAGAAAAATTAAATGGATTTGAGAAAGGGCTCCCATTTCCTAAATATTCTCCTGCCCACTCCCCTACTTTAAGCTGCTGTGGCTGAGTGTTATTTGCTCTGTTATTGTTACTGTTCCTTTGGCTTAGGGAATAGGCAGGAGTACTGGGAAAGCTGAAGAAAGTTTGTTCTGAAGAGGCTTTGACTTTGCTGTCCGAGTCCTGCTTTAGTCCTTCTGGAGATGAGGTTAGAGGCTCCAAAATGGACCTTTTGATAGCATTGGCTATGAGCCTCAGTGGTGATTTCGGCTGGCCAGCTGTGTGCTCCCTGGCAACTGCATCTGGACTCCTCAGAGCATCTTTTGTATTAACTGGCAAAGCTGGTGGAGCATCATCTGCAAATAAGAGAGGCACAGGACAAACAGACAGTTTGACCACATCTTTTTTCCAGTCAGCATCCTTCTCCTCACAGGTCCACAGCACTCCTTTGTTTCGATACCCTGGTCTGGTTCCACCTAAGTCCATCCTGTTTGAATCACACAAGGGTCGCTGTTGAGTACAAAGCACCAGCCTCTTCTTTGCCTCCTTCAATTCTTGCTCAAGCTTTTCTTCTGGGTGCCTTGTATTTTTGCCGTCTTTCTCTTTCAAATCCAGAGATGACAGCACTTTTGTCTTCCTACTAAAATCTTCTGGTTCAGAGGTATATTTCTGGGGTTTTTCCTTCCAGCCCTGGGCTCTGTGTGTCCCCACGTCACTATCTGTATCTTCAGGATGGGAAAAATCAGCAGCCAGTGTCCCATTCCCAGGAGGGGTCCGTGGAGAACCTCTGGTGCTGCTCTGAAAAGGACAATGGGGCACATAGAGATGGATGGCTTCAGGCATCTCTCTGGCTTTTTCTTTTCTTTGAAATACTGGGCTGTGGGGTTTGAAATGTCCTCTTGTAACTTCTGGTGGTTTCTTGTAAGAAGCCAGCTGTGAAGTGCATGAAAAAAAGATAATATTTGGGGTAGAAAAATACAGTTGAGTGTATCTTTTATTTCATGTAATATTTTAATCAATTTTAATCTTAATGTAATACTAATAAACATAATATTTAATTTATACACACATACATATGTAGATGATAATACAATAAGAAGAAAACCTTTTCTCCCTAAAGGGCTAATATTCCTCTAGGAGCGGAGATCTAATACTACTGGAAATTTTAGTAGTCTAAAAATAATGTTATTCCTGCTAAGAATCTGTCATATCTTTATGAATTGCCTACCATGTTTTCCCTAGAAAGAAACAGCCCTATCTACAGGAAAATAAACAAGAGCAGATCTGCTCTATTCTCCCGTGTGCATTCCAGTTGCATCACCTTAGATGAAGCACAAGAGACCATCATTCATTCTCTCTAACTGTTTTTATAATGTTGCATGCTTATATAGTGCAGGTAGGAATGAATGAAGTGAACCAGAAAAGACTGTAAAATGCAAGACGGTAGTTTTAAACAATTCAATTAGTTCTCTCTCATGATTATTTTTACTTTGGTGAAGATTTAAACTCATTACTCTAGCCACAGAATTCTGCTGGAGATAGTAACAAGGATAAATGCCCACATTATCTAGCCAGCAGACCAAAACTAGAGGGGTTTTTTCCTTCTTAAAAGGGAGGCATTTCATCCTCAATGCTATGTGATAACGGATGGTGTGAAGGTTCAATTCCTGTTTCCACTTATGTGCCAGATTCCCGAATTCACACGGGTGAAACCGTTAATCTGACTTCTCATTTCCCAGGAGCACCAGAAGTAAGGCAATAATGATTACTCCCTGTTTCACAGTTGTATTTGAGGACTAAAATTAATATTGGCCAGGATCTCAGATAGAAAAACATGAGAAACACCAATAAACAAACAAACACCCTCTTAAGCCTCTCTCTTTAGAGTAAGAAAAAGGCCGGTAAGCACTGCTTACAGAGTGGGAGCTGCACGGAGACACCTCTCCTGGTGCGTGGCGTGGCCAGGCAGCATTGTGCAGCTCTGCTCCCCTGGGACGTTCCCTTCCTGGCCCTATTGTCCTGGACCGGATTTCAACTGCCACGGTGGACGTGGAAGACTTGATTTTTTGCTAACGCAGACCCTGAGGCCAAGCAATTTTAATCATGTTTAACCCAAGGATGAGGACAACAGGCTGGGACATGGGGGACATGGGCTGGTCCCTGTTCCTCCTGGCTCTGAGTGCTGGGGACGTGCTGCCCTTTGCTTGCGATGGTCAGTCACGACTTCTGCTGCTGTGCTACATTTATGGCAGGCCCACCCTTCCTCAGCCTTGAAAAAAAAATAAATTAAAAAAAGCAAAAAATACAATGGAAATCCTAGGTCCTGAAGGAAGCTGAAGAGGGTCCTGAGCTGTGGGAAGTGTGGAGCCAAGGGCCTGCTGCAAATCAAGAAAAGAAGTCTTCTGCCCAGCGGATATAAGGAGTAAGCATTAGACACAGGCACACCTATGTCTAAGGGCTGTAACGGCCTGAAATCCCCAGTCTCCTATGCCAGGTTTCCTATGGCTGGCACTACGCGAGCCCTTACCTCAGCTCCCAGATTTGCTCTCCAAGGCCGGTGCTGGCACTTGCCCTTTGCCCAGTGATGCACAGCGATCAAGTGGCATTTAAGCTACTCAGACGTGATACCCTCTCCCCCCACCGCTGGTGGCCCGTGGCCCTTGCCCAACATGCCACGCGCTTCCATCCAGCCCCGTGAGCACACGGACAGACCGACAGCCAGCTCGGGAGCACCAGTGGACAGAGGCTCGAAGGATTTCCTCTCCTTTGGGCAGAAACTGTGGCACAAAGGAAATCCCCGTGGCAGCTAAACCTCCCGCTGCGAGGGAAGGGTGTCGTGGGGGTGCCTGCGTGTTGACTGATACAACAGATTAGTGCCTAACTCTCAGTGCAATCGAGGTCTGAGTCCCACGGCAAATATGACTTAGCCGCACGATTTTGGAAAGGTTATATCAATCAGAGCGTCAAAGCCTCTTCCCTCCATACAGCACAGGCATAACTCCAACTGTAGTGGTTACTGTGAGGACCAAAACTTTTTGAAAGAGCAGAGGATGCTCAGACAGCCTGCTGACAGCAGACAGGCCCCAACAGTAGTTACGCTCATTCTGCTCTGCCTGGTTCTCCTTCGTACCTGTGCTTGGGACCGATCCTCTCCAGGACCACTTTGACAGCTGGCTGAGCTGTCCTTCCAGTGTAGCCCAGGTTTCTTGCTGGACAGTAGAGGGAAACCTGCCAAAGGCACAAATTTTACCATCACATTTGTATTGGTTTTGCCTTAAATAAAGTTTGCAAGTAAAGAACGAGAGTAGAAAGTTAAACAATCACCTGGATACATTTGTACCTCAAGAGCTGCCCTACAGAAATGAAGTTTATGGCCTCACTCACATGTGTGTGCATGTTGTGCCAAACACATGTTGACGTTTTCAGCGGCAGACCTGAACTGCTTCCACTTTTCAGCTGGATGTAGTGAAGCAGCTTTTGAGTTCCAGGAAACTTTTGGGAAAACCAGCCCTCTTCAGAGGGCTTCCAGGCCTTAAAAGCAGAGGCAGTCAAAACAACCAGTGACTTTTGAAGCTCTGGGTAGTTCCGAGAAACGAAGAAAATGGGTGACTTCTGAGAGGGCTGTCCGTCAGAATGGGAGAGAAATGGGAAATGCAACCACCTGCAGGCAGTAAGGATGCAAATAGTCCTGCGGTCTCCCAGGCCAGGCCAACGGGCAGTGTGCTGGGCGCTCTCCTAGGATCAGGCAACGTAAAAAATTGCTAAAGGCCTTGAACCAAAACTAGCACAGACAGACTTAGACCTGCTGGAAGAAAAAGTAGGGAGGTAACTTGCACCTGAAGGGAGTCAGGAGAAGTCTCTAACATTTGTGCCTGTGGGAATTTTACATAATAAATAATCTTTGGACAGAACAAAAGTATCCCTGAGCCAAGATATTACCATGTCAAGCTATAACATGACAAGTATATTTACAGCTGAATTATTAAATCCCAAACCCAATTATTAGTTCTGAAACTCACAAAGGTCCCCAAAGCAAACTTTGTTCTTCTACACAGGGATTAAAAGCTGCATAAGGACAAAAGCAACACACCAGAGAGAGAAGACAGTTCCTGCACATGGACTTCAGAAAAGGCAAGCCAGGGAGAGAGGCCAACTTTCCTCTCATGCCTCACCTATTCGTTCCCAATCTTTATGCAATTTGTTATATTCGGTCAAGAACGGAGGGAAATGATACACTGGCATTCGTTAAGGAACTCCTGCAGGGACTAGCAACCAGGGGCTGACCTTTATACTCTGTAACGTGAATTGAGCCATGGGAAAACATGGGAATCCAGAATTAGGATAAAAAAATCTCACTATCACCTGTGTAAGTGAGCCAGGGGGGTTTAGCCTGATCCACTGAAGCCCTGAGCCTCCTGACACAGACAAATGTCATGGCTCAGCACACCGCAGGGAAATGCAACCACTGCAGCAGCGACAGCCGATGAGAGCATAAAACCCACAGCCCAGGGGTCTGCAGGGTGACGGCACATGCCCGCAGGGAGAACTACTTCCCACTAAGCTCTCATGGGCATGCATTGGTTTAGGACAGGGCCTGCACATGTGAGAACATTGCTTCACGCAAAGCCACAGCTCGCCGTCTTTCACAGAGGTAATGGTTTTGTTCCCACCAAGACATTGAACCCGTATTTGCAGCCTCACATTCAAGACAGGATTTTAAAAAAACCAAAGTTCCCTAGGGCAATATCATGATCTGCTTGGCCCAAAAGCTACTCCAAGTGACCAAGATAAATTAAGAGCGTGGCGTTCCCTGTGGCTGTGCAGCAGGGATTAAAGATTTTGAAAGGTAATATCCTGCTCTGAGCTTTTCAGCCAATATAACCATGACACTGATTTCCTTTCCTTGGCTGCGTACCTTGTGCTGTTTATGAAACATATGTGTTTTGGGAAATAAGTCTGAAGAGGAGACAGATTTTTCTTTCATGTGACTGATGATCATATGAATTCTTGTAACGAAATATTAAGTGGATTAAATATAGAAACTAAAACTTACAGTGTTCCTCCGGAGAGTAAAAAATGCCTTCATTCTGTTCCCAGTATACACTGAATGTGCTTTACACCTCGTTTTAACAGCATACTTGAGGTTCAGACAAACTCATACAGCGCATTACCTCCCTCTCAAAGGCTTTTAGCTCCCTCTAGAGCCCTTCGGAAGCACACGGAAGATTTTAATAAAATGAGGGGAAAATTAATTGGCAAACGATTAAGTAATATACTTCCTAAGAACAAGCTGAAAATGAGTCAAAATTGAGAGTGACCTCCAGTCTTCTCTTCTTTCCTCTCTCACAATCTTTCTTTTTCCCCCCTCAAACCTGGAATAAGCATCATTTTTTGTTTGATTTTTTAAAAACTGAGATGAATTAAGGCAAGATTTTAAACCCAAGCCTTCGGTGAAGCCAACCTCTGATGTATAAGCCAATCCCCAAATGCTGTTCAGTGCTCAGAGACAGCCCTGAGGCTGACACAGCTGCCACGAGACTTTCCGAGGACACCCAGCTCTGCCTCCCCATCCCAGGCACAGGACAGCATTCCCCTGGGTGGGACATCTCGTGTGGCTGCTCCAGAGAGACCTCTCAGAGCACGGCAAGTCCCCGCGCCTCAGAAGTGCGGTGAATCCCAGGGAATGCAGCCCCATCGCGGCCACAGCTGCCACAGCTGCCTCTCCGGGGACAGCCCATCACAGGGGATGGTTTGCTGAAGTTGAGCTTGGTGGGAGCATCCTCTCAGGACCGTGAAGTAGCCCTGTGCATCCTCTGCTGAGATTTACTGAGTTATCCCGATGTGTGGGACCGCGGGGTCGGTAGTGACAGGGCTCCTGTGTACCTGCAGGCATCTGACTCGGAGGCGAGCCAGGTGCCTGGAAGGAGAGATGCAGCTTGTCTCCTCTTCCGAGATATAAAAATTCACTCCACAGGGGATACTTGCAAATAATCTTGAAGCTTGCTTGTGCGTTCAAACCAAACAAGCCAAGACACCTATGCTTGAATGTTGGTCCCGTAACAGACACAGGGATCCTACTTGTTTTGGGAGCAGAGCCCGTAACTTCTCTGAAGGCAACCGGGGCTCCGAGCGGCTGCAGAAATCCCCCTCGTTGCAGAGGGCAGCTGAGGGCAGGGTTAAAGAGTGGCTGTCACCACCATTCCCCAAAACCTGCTGTCTGCATGCCCAGAAACCGTGGCACCCGGTCACGTGCCCAAATCCCTTCTTTCCGCTGCTGCACATTCATGTTTTATACTTAAGGCTGCCAACACCCCAGTCTAACGGATACAACTACATTTCTAACCAAGTTTTGAGAGGGTTTGGGGTGCTGGTAAGCTCACCCAGCTCCCCTCCTGGCATGACCAACCCTGCAAGTCCTGAGTGGGAACTGGGCAGGCACCGTGTGCACTTGCAGGGGAGCTGTGCCAAGGCAGGTGGGCAACCCTGTTAGGAGCAGCAGAGGTGTGATCGAGGATTGCTGGCTTGTTTTGGGACCGCAGCCCAGGAGGAAGATTATCCAGACACAGCCTCAGCTGCAAGGGGCGATTGCGCTGTGTTTCGAAAGCGAATTGAGCACAGGCCCAATCGCTATCGAAATCACTGCATTCCTCTGCGATTCCCGTGGCAGAGATGGATCAGCCCAAACCTACCGAAACTGCTAGAGGACAAGAACTAGTAACGCTTATTTTCACCAGCACACCTCTTGGGATGACTGTTAATACTGTTCTCCCTTCCAGTAACCCAGAAACATCACCTGCTTTTTTTCTGACAAAAAAAGAGGTGATAGAGAACCTGTAGACGGGCGTAAATAGGCACCTTCAGGAGCATTTCTAATAAAATGTCAGATCCAGCATGGTACCTTATCAAAAGCAATCAGTGCAGGCAGGGCTAGAGACAGAATAACACAGCTCTGGGATAGGGGTGCATTTTCTCAGCTAGAGAATTAGAGCGGACACCACTTGCTGGTGGGTGTAATAGCATAGGGAACAGTCACACAGCAAGGGGATTTGATCTTTTGAAGACAAGAAAATGGAAAAGAAATATTTGGTGCATTCTAGACCTCTTTTTCCTCATCTAGCGACTCACAAACACAAAACTTTTAAAGGAAAGAAGGAGAAACAGACATTTAAGAGACAGGAAAACAGAAGACAGCACAAATAGAAGACACAATCGCTTCTCCGGCTTTACTCACTGGTTTGGAGTTTCCTCCTCCAATTCTGACACTTATTCAACGCCGTGGAGTGAAAACTGTTGGCTCTCTGCAGCGCTGAAGAGAAACAGAAAAGACACGCGGTCAGCTAACGTGGCAAAAGCCAGAGAGCGCAGATAGAGAGGGGAAAAAAGAAAGGGGGGATGCCCAAGCCGGGGCTTGGGGTCAGTTCGCTACCGGCCCCGTCTCCCCGCGGCGGCGGCCGGGAGGGGGCAGCGCGCACCCGCCGCCGGTCCCGGCTGCCGGGGGGCAGCGAGGAGCTCCCGGGGACGGAGCTCACGTCCTCGGCCTCCCGTGTCCCCAAACCGACCCTGGCTCTTCTCTCGGGGAAGCCGGCACGAGCAGAGAGGCAGGCAGACAGACAGACAGGCGGGCGAGGGGACAGACTGAAGGGGTAAAAGCTTAGGGATGCTGTAACGCAGCTGGGTGAGGATGCGGAGCTGGGAGACAGGCTGCTCACGGAGGTCTAGAGAACCTGGTGGGCATGGTGGGGAGGAAGGGGACGGTGGGGAGGGAGGAAGGGGACCTTAGCAGCTGGCAGCAGGGGGAGGAAAAAGGATGAAATCTTTTAGTGACTGCACGGGGTCACACGCTGCTCGGCATGCTTTGGGGTTTGCTGCGGTCCTTTATTTTTGCCTTAAACAAGGGCTTCGTTATTCAAGAGTCAATTTAAATTGCTGGATGAAATCCCCTCTTTTCTGTTTGGATTAAAAATGCATATATGGATGTGGGGGTGGTGGGAGATGGGAAGAAATGAATGCCGATGGCCTTTTATTTTCTGCAAAACCATTTCTTTGGCTGTTTTTAGCACAACTTTTAGGTCTGACCTTCTCCAGCTCCAGAAAGGAGTTTCCATTTGGACGCAGAGTGTTCCTAAACCTCTCCCCACCTCCCTGCTAGCTATGTCCCTTCCTCCTTGCCCTTTCACTGGATACAAAAATTTTAAGCAGTTACTGACAGAAATACAAATTGAACCAAGCAGAGCTCTCCAGTGCCTCCCAACATCACCCTTACTTAGGCAACACAGCAAATACTGCATTAGCTACTAATAACGCTCAAACTTTTTACCGGTGGGAAAACATTCATCTCACCCCTGCAAGCAAAGTACGAGGCACAACTACTCCAGGTTACCCTGCATCCTGGAAATGTTGTTTCAGCTACAGCACCCAAAAGGCACAAATGCCCCCTAAAAAAGGCACCGTTAACAGATCCAACCTGGCCACATAGCAGGTAACAGCCTCCGCTTTGAAACATCTTCACCCAACCCTGACTTCAGCCCTCAGGAGAGGCTGCTGGAGCATCCCCAGGTTGGGACACTGCTTACCATCAGCAACTTTGGATGTTTTGGGGCTTTCCTCTGGCACCACAGGGCTCCTGGCGAGCGATGCCCACCTCCGGACGGGGCTCGTGCAGGTGTGGGGCTCCAGCAGCGAGGTCCGTCCTTCGCTCACTTCAGAGTTTGACACGTCGCCGTTACAATCGGACTCCAGCTCAGAGCTACGGGGAAAAAAGGGCAAGATGAAAAGAAAGTGGGACGTGTCACAAGATGCACGGCATGCAGGTATTTGTTCCCCTTCAGTGCAACAAGCACCAGTGTCAGCCCTGACAGCAGTGGGGGCAGCAGAGAAATGGACGTTTTGCAGCCAGAGCTGACACCCTTATTTTGCTTTTTTCATTGTCATTATTACACACTGTAATTTGCAGTAGGTGCTACACAGCTGAGATATCCCTATTCCCATCAGACTTCTGCTGCCTGGATTCGCACCCACGATTGCTACGTTCAGCACCTGGAATCGAACTGGCATTGAGAGAGACTTGGGGTGAAACACCACACTGCTAGGTCAGCAGGGACGGGCCCTTCTGCCTGCAAGGCTGTACCGAGATGAAGAAAAGGGAAATAGCAGCACTGGCAACGCTGTAATCTGCCTAGAAGCAAAGCATGAGGGGCAAAACTCTACACTTTTCACCTTCTTCCCCACAGATTTTTGCAAATAAGAGGCATGCCATAGGGAACTTGCAAGAGGCCAAATCCAGGGCAGCCCACGCGGACCGCGAGGCAGGCTTGATGGCGGGGGAGGCGCAGCCCCCTCCTGCAACCCGCCTGCTTCTGCACTGGCACTGCTGGCAGAAGGTAAAGCCAAGGAGGGTGAAGAAGTGCTGAGGGGTGGGAGGGTCTCCTAGCCTTCAGCAGTCTGGGGGAACCCATGCTGGAAATCGTGCAACGCCAAGCCATTTTGACCCCGAGGTGTCACTGGCATCTGTGGCTCGGATGAGACCTCTGTAAAACTCAGGTATTTCGTTATTGCAAAACTTGGGTATTTTTGTTATTGCACCAGCATCATTCCTTATCGTGTGTCGGGCACCTCGTGGAGTCATGGGGAGGGTTTTGGACCACAGCAAGCTGCTGCGCTTGGTCCTGACTCCACTTCTGGGTGCTGTGATACAGGACAAGGATGGAGCCCGGAGGAGAGGGGTGAGGACAGCCACTGGCCAAGCAAACAGGGCTTAGGCAAGAAGTTGGAGAAAATTCTAAGCATCAGTCTAGAGATGAGAAGACCAAGTGAAGCTACATGAACAGCCTTCAAGCATGCAAAAGGCACCTATAGGAAACAATGAAACGAACTCTTTGGAAGCCAGCTGGGACAATCCATTGAACAGCAAGTGCAATGAGGCACCTGAAACGATCACAGAGGCAGATTTACGGCATCGCCTTCCTTAAATGTAATTAAAAATATGCCACACAAACACATGTGAATGGCACACATGTTGTGACCTTGCCTCTGGGCAGGACAATGACCGTTTGAGGTGACTATTAGTCCTTTTTTCAATAATCATGGGATTTCTTTCATCTCTAAAGGCCAGACTGGAGGGAACAGGCACTTTCAGGCCTTCTGATGTGACCACATTTCCACTGCCATAAATAAGCATGCCATCATCTCACTCGGCCTATTTTTAATGCAAACAATACTGCTAAGCTAATTCATAGATTTATTGTGATGATTAACAGCTCTACCTTAAAAAAAGAGGACCTTACACCCTGAGTAGTCCTGTTGGCGTAGCAGGAGAAAACTGTTTCGTGTTTATATAGTACTGCCTTGTAGAAAGTAAAGATTTATTGTAACAGCCCAAGGTACAGCCCAGGAGGCAGGAGAAAGAAGAGCTAAGGGAAAGGCTGCAGACAGCATAAAGCCAGGGTAAATGCCACATGGGCAGTGCCCACCAGTCCTGCACCACTGCTTCACCCACATCAAACCAGCAGCGCTGGGAGGCCGGGGCCAGCAAGGCGGCGAGGACGGGAGCACAGCTCCAGGTGCGTTGCTCTCTCGGTAGGCTGAATCAGAGTCGCCTTAAATTTCACCACTAACACATACTTTTTAGGTGACTTTCAAGCTGTGTCAAGCATACAGATAAATGTAAAAAAAAAAATAAATATATGAAGTCTTTGAAGGCTGCGATGCTGTGTGGATGGGGAGATACTGAGATTGGGCAGAGCGCCACACAAAAGAAAAAGACATGCCATTAACATTGATTGATATATTTCTGTTTTAAAGAGCAAAACGTTTATTTTCCTTGGCTGGCGAGGATGTAAGTGCTATAGTACGAAGCTTCTCCTCTGATCTCTGCTTGATAGGCAGTCATTATTCACAAGTACCTAAAGCCTGAACTTTAGCAAAGCTGTGTCACCGAGCTGGGCGTTTTCCCCGTCCCACCGAGCGTCCCGCAGCCAGCTCAGCGGTGCCGTTTGTCACTTGCTATTTCTCTCGTCCCCCCTTTTTAGGCAGGAGCTGGCCAGCCGGAGCGGTGTGGGACGAGGGGCGCCCGAGCTGCTGCAGCAGCGGGAGGCTGACCTCGGAGCTGCTGGCACCCGCCACGCCGGTGACAGACGCGGCGTCACCCTTCGTGCCGCGTCCTGCTGGCGGGGAACCAGGGGCCTCGCCGTCCAGGGAAGGGACCTGATCCCTCAGATCAGAGGGATTACCGACTGCCATCGCTGCTCGCACGCCGCGGGGGCACCACGAGCTGGAGGGTATTAGCAAGGGATACAAGCAGATGCTCCGCAGTGGGGTCTGTCAAACAGGTGGGAAACCCTTCCCCGACATCTCCATCCCCTGTGGGAAAGGAACCCCAGAGAGGTTCATCCTTCCCCAGAAGAGCACCCAAAACTATGCAGCAGAGCACAAACACCATTTAAAACCACCGCGGGGAAGAGCAGAAAGTTGCATTTCTAAAAGCATTGCTCTCCACAAGCTACACACAGCACCACGAAGAGGTGTTTAAAGGACATCAAGAACTTGAATGAGCTTCCTTACAGAGCAATAGCTCTTTGTTTGCAAGACCTGGCTTTGGGTTTGCCTTTTTTTTTTTTTTCCTCCTTTTTTTCCTCCTCCTCTTCTTTTTTTAATTCTCACTAAGGAAAACTGCTTTACTCAGGAGATACCAATCTAATCTTTAGATGGAATGAACTCCCACAAAATCCTGCCCAGAAAGCCAATACATTCTAACTTGTACACAGAAATCAGGCTTCCTCTGACAGCTCCCCAAGGACCATCAAATTTCAGATTTCTTAGGGGTAGGCAGGGCCTCAAATGCCCTGGCAGAGACCCAGGGTGCGGAGCTACAGGATGATGTCCAAGGTGGGAGGCGGCCACGTCACAGGATGCACCTTTTGCCACAACACACCCACTGCCCTCATCCCCAAACCGACATTTTTTGGTACACAACGAGGTGAGCGGGCAACGTTGTTTTCTGATTCAGGCCCCTGTGTGGGATGTGAATGTTTGAAGATTTCCTGCAAAGTGAGTCATGTGTCTGGGGGATTTATGGCTGCGGTAAAGAACAATTGTTATTCTAAGCAGTTCATCTTTTTCTTTTGCCAGTTGTATGTACATTCAGTACTATATTTTGTTATATTTTTCCTTAGCGTTCCAGAGAAAACCAAGCTGCTCTTATGGGTTTTTAATAGGCTTACTCGTATTTTAAAGTACCTGCTTGCATCACTGGTGACCATGACTCGGATAGCAAGAAGGTTGTGCTCGGTCATCTCCTCCTCAGGGATGACCCTCACGGTGGCCCACTCGGGAGAAGGGGGCGAGAACCAGCTCTCCAAGTCGCGGCACTCAGACATGCTCTTCGCCTTCTTCGGGAAGGTGGGCTCGTCGGCCGCAGGCAGGCAGCGGTCTGGGAAAGCACAAAGGCGATAGCAGGGGGTTAGGGCAGGAGGGAGCCCACCGTTGGGGGGGACCTTCTCAGCGGGACGCCCGTCAGGCTGGGGGTCTGGTGGCAGCAGTAAGACATGTGCCAGTCACACAGGTAGAGATTTACGGTCTCTTTTCAGGCCCCCGATGTACATGTGCGTGTGGCAGGAGGCAGATGGACCAACCTTGCTCGGGTGGCTGAAACTTTGGCCTTTTATTGCAAGTTTAGGTCAATGTAGGACGGCAGGAGTGAGCAAAATAAACACAGGCTCTTCAGGTTATTTTTGAGTGTGTACAGCAAACACAGACACTGATTTGGGAAACGAAAGAGCATCGCAGCAGTTAAACAGCACCATCCCTGAACTTCGCATGCAGGCAGGAGGAATAAAGAATAAAGCCAAGTTTCCCTTGCTCACCCCAGGTGATGCAGACGGAGCCAAAGACAGGAGATCATCTCTCCCTGTGAAATCCTTAATTTCTGAGCAACCTCGTCTATCCACAACCTCCTGCACAAGCAACTACAAATGTATCAGCTGTGCAAGTTCCACTGGGGCTCAGTGCAGAAGAGACAAATGACAAGCTCCGGGAGAGTGGTTTTGCTTGGTTTCCCTACCACGTGTGGTGCTTTTGCCACATTTAATTCAACACTGTTGCTTCTAATTTACACCTGTATAAGTGGAAAAAATCAGACCTGGGACATGGCTTATTTTCTCATCTGTTAGAGCAGACTAGCTAGTAAACATCAATTAAACTCTTCTTTAACTTGCAGCTCCTCCATTTATTGCAGGAGCACGCTCACCCCTGTCCTCCACCTTGCAAGGGTTTTTAACTCAAATGCCAAGTGCTTGCATGGGTTGAACACAGAAAAAAAACCCGCCAGGAGCAAGAGCGCTACAAGCAAATCCCAGACGCATCAGGAGGGCTATATACACCACGGAGCCCAAACGCTGGCCCACGGGACCCTCCGGAGCAGCAATTCCCCACCTGCAGTCCCTGCGTCTGTCCCTGGGCCATCACACACCCGAGAGGCAGCAGACACAGCAGGTATTGCAGGTGCGTGACCTGCGCCATGCCGAGCCCTAACCCCGTCTCGGATCGCCTGGTCCGTCCATCGCTGTCCCATCCCCATCACCCTTTCTGTGGAGCCGTGAAACAAGGTCCTCAAAACAAGCTGTGACAGCAGAGCTACAGCTTTATTTTGCTTGATTCGGGTAGCTCCCAGCCTCCCCCAGAAAAAGAAAACTGGTGTTCTGAGCTTCTGCACCTCTCCCAGGTCTTGTTTGTGCTCACCCCCCTTCTATGAAAATAGGCACCACTGAGGAAAGCCCAGCTGCTGGTGGCACGGCTGACTGCTCTACAGGTACAACTCTTCTACTGGCCAGGTGAAGCTCTCTTACATGCGCTTACAGACTAAGATGGCTTCGCAGTCATATTTTTTTAGTAGTTTTACTGATTACACTTCTCCCAAGTGGCACAGAGCATTGCACTTTTCAGAAGGCTGTGGTGACCTCTGGTTTTTCACCCTTCATAAAAGTCAATGTATTTTCTTGGCTTGAAAACTCCTCAAGACTTCACTGCTCACAAGAGTTTTGTGTGTTTTTTTGGTTTTGGTTTTTTTTTTTAATTCTGCTATGTACAAGAAGCCAAGGAGGACAGAGGAGTGGCTCGCTGCTTCTCCAGAGCAAGATGCTCCCATGTGAAAACACATGCTCAGGCTCTACGTCCAGCTCACTAACACAACAGCAGTCATGTGTTTCTTGACCGCAGAGATTTCATTTCCTTTGGGAGACGGAGGAAATTCATCCCTCTCTGATTTTTATGTCTGACTTCTACTTTGGCCCAGCCAGGCCACTCACCCCAAAGCTGCTCGCGGGCAGCGCACAGCAAGCCCGGCAGCATTCGGGTGGCAGCGTGGGAGTCCATGGGTCGCAGCAGGGCACGGCTGCCCGCAGCAGGGCACGGCTGCCCTTCCTCGCACGGGGGCATGAAACCCTCCTGGGAACAGCCCCCTCTCCCCCAGAGCTGGCTGGACCATTGATGTGCCATTTCTACTCTCCAGAAGCAAAGGAGAAAGCAGTAATGTGAGCCAATTTGTAAAACCCAAGTCCTTCAACTCAACTTTGTCCTTAAAAGATGCTGCATTTTATATGAAAATCAGAGCAAGCAAAAAAAAGCAAAAGTTTGCCAGCAATGTCTATAAACTTTGTGCCCATGCTGGCGATAAGCACTGCCTAAGGTTGCTGCAAGCAGCTGTTAAAGAAAGTCAGTTTTGTCGTTTGCTTGCACGCTCAGTACGTATTCCCTTCCCATCCCGCGTATTAATGCTTTCCCCGCCATGCTAACAGAAAAGAGGAGAAAACATGTTTATGACTAACAGACACACAGCTGGAGAGCATCGAAACCCACAGATAGACAGACTACCTAAAATGATTCCCAGCATGGTTCCTGGATGTGAACAGATTTCCAGTCAACAAGTCCCTCTGCAATAGCCTGTTACACATTCAGTTTTCAACCTTTATAGACATAATAGTCAGACCTGGTGAAGGACCTCAGGATGTCATCCAGGCCACTGAATGACAGTGACGGATGGCACCATCACCTCTTTCTGAAGAGTTACATTTCTGTGGTTGATTTTTTCTTTTTTTTTGTTTTTGTTTTTTTTTGGGGGGGGGCAGGAGGGGTGGTATCGTGGTAGCTTCCGTTCTTTAATTCTGCACCTAGAGGCTGACCCTCTCAGGAATCTGTTACACAGCTGAGTCTTTTCTGAGCAAGATAAGTTTGCATTCACAGCAACACTAGTCAGGTTTAAGATCAGCATCCTGCATTAGCATCCACCTCGATCTAGTGAAAGATGTCCCTGCCCATGGCAGGGTGGGTGGACTAGACCTTTAAAGGTCCCTTCCAACTCAAACCAGTCTAGGATTAGAAAGCAAACCCACTCCTTACTACCAGATTTAATCAATATTTATTGTGACATATAAAGTTGAATAAACTACATTGCACTCAACTCCATAAAAGCAGAAACTGGACCGCCTTGGTGCTTCACTGCGTGGGACATCCACGAGTGCACATGAACTCAAAACACTGGGTTACACGTTCCGCAGGACATTCAAAAAGATTAAAGTTAGTACCACTGTTTCTCATTGCAGGGCTGCACCTTGGGTAACAGGCTCAAACAAAAGGCAAAGATGTCCCAGACACCCAAGCGTCAGGGGGTTTTTTTGTAGGCTCTAATGATGTTACACAATTTGACTGGTCTCTCCTAAAACACAGCCCTTCCTGCAGCACCAGGCCGATCCCCCAGTGCTGCAGGCAGGCACTGCATGAAGAAACACAGCCCGGCGGAGCACTTCGGGCTGCCACAAGAGAGAGATTTCAATCCCTGAGAACAAGAGGGGTACGGACCCAGTACAGAGAGCAGGGACAAGCTGCTGCTGGATTCATGTAAACACCGCAGAGAAAGAGCATGGTCAATTCAAACAAAAGCCTAAAGGCTCCACAGGCCTGGGGTCCGCCTGGCAATTATTACCTGCCTCTCCACAGCAATGCAAACAAATCCAATCAGCCATCAGCTGCAACTCCACCACCAGCCATCGCTGCCGTTAATTTTAAAGGAGTATCAAAAAGGAAAAATATGATCTGATATAAACAAGGACTTTAAAATGAAAGCTGGGACTTCTTTAAAGCTCTTATTTTGCACAAAAAGGTAAGAAGGACTGTTTGAACTAATTTTTCCTGAATCAGCCCAAAGGCTGAGTACTTACACAAAGGTGAGGCATACATTTATGCTTCTGAACAGATGCTAGGCAAAATAAGAAGCAGTGCTTGTACGTCTCCATTCCAGCTGGAAGCCTCGCAGCTCCCCCTGAACCCTGGACAGCCACTCATCCTTGCAGCACGGGCAGTCAGGTCCTCAGTGAGACATCAGCACAGCCAGGCTGAGTGGGAGGACACCGATTTTTTGGAAATCTGACTCCAGGGTGGAAACCGGGCTCTAAAACCTCAGTGCCCTCATTCCCATCACACTGCAGGCTGACAGTTAAGCACCTCAGACTGGCACCTCTAGTGACCATTACAATTAACTGGTCATGCACCGAGCTGGGTGATAAACTGGCCCTCATGGAGGAGGCAGACAGAGCCTCGCCGGAGGCTGAGCTGTGCTCAGGCAGGGGATAAGCCCGAGTTCTTTGACGCTTCTGGGCACGTGCAGCACCCCCCTGCCACCCCTGCTTTCTGGGGAAACTCAAGCTCTTGCAGAAGGGTCGAGATGGACACTAAGCTCCTAAATCCAAGGTGGCAATTCCCACATAAGCTCCGAGATATCCAATTTTGCTTGAGTCCTTTCATACATCTGTGCCTGGCTGTACTTACCACATTATCCCACTTCTTCACCAGAAGACACAAAATGGCCTTATCGTTATTGCCAAAGGGGAAGGGGCACACGGGTGGACCAAGCCACTCATCTGGAATTACCCAGGCAGCCTGCGACACTGCAGGCACCTCCGCGGCCAGCCGGCACTCTCGCTCCCGCATCAGGTTTCCTCCCCAGCACAGGAGATTTTCTACTAGAAGCGAAGAGACTGAGTCAGAGGAATTGAACTTTCTAAGATAAACTCATACAACGTAAAAACTAGAGAGACGTCCGGTCTGGAGGACAGGAAAGGGCACGGCGCCGATTCCTGCCGCTGCGAACTGGTGCCGTGGCACTGACCTCCGTGGGGCAGCACCGGACGTTATCGGAGGAGAACCCAGTCCTCAGGAAACAGTCACTCAAAATAGCATTTGCGTAAGATCTTACTTCATTTCCATCACGCTCACTTCAGATTTCCTACTATCTATGTCTCGGCATGCTAAAGACCTCCAGCAGTGAGTACGCCTGTTCCGTAGCAGACTTTGGACTAGAGTCCCTATTAGTCCTTTGCCAAAACGTTCAAATAATTTACCCAGAGGGGCATGGACAAGCCGCACATGGGAAGGCGTTAATCTTAGGCCACAGTCAGCTGGCCAGATCTGTCACGCGAGTATGGCTGCAGGGACAGGCAGCACACGCCGCAAATATCTCGCAGCACGCTGCTGGCCAGTCAAAGTGGAAACGTCCTAACAACAACTGACTTGCGTTTTTTAGGTGCTGAAATTTCCTAAGCTAGCCAGTACGAGTGAGCCAGGGAGCCAACGTGCTAATTTCCAAATCCTCCGTGTACTTTGGTGCTTTCCCACGCAGGGGTGAGGGGAAGGGAGGAGGCAGGACAGCCCTCCCGGCTCTGCTGAGCCAGGAGCAGCAGGTCCTCCGCAGCCTGCGCAACCCGGCGTTCATGCTGTCTGTTTTATGGACTACGCTTACACAACCGTAACTTGCTGCCTGAAGATCTGGAGGGATTAAGAGAATTTAAGTTCTCCATTCCTTAAGTTGTTGTTAACCTCCTCCTTACTCCGCTGTCATTTCCACGAATCTCCCGATTCTCCTGCCTCCTCTCCTGCCAAGCGCACTGCGTTTTGCCTAACTGATCCCCGACCTCCCAGTTGCCTTTCCCTTCGCAGGGCGATGTCCCTACGACCCCCTGCTAGCCAGTAGGCTCCTGGGTGCTCCCTTCCCTCCTCTTCCAGCTCCGAACCTCGACAGCCCTCACCCAGCTACAGGCTGGCTCTGGTATTGAGCCGGGCAGCTTCTGGGGCCAGGGACATCTTCTTGGCTCCACAGCAGGTGGACCTGGCCTGAGGCGAAGGCTTGGAGGGGCTCTGCCCATCAAAGCAATGAGAACAGCTCTGCGGTACCACAAAACCAGCCTCACGCTTCCTCTTCCTAACCCACGGGTCCCGAGGGCACGGAACACGCCGACGAAGGGCACGCTGCACCACGGCATGGCGTGGGCAACCGGCCTTTGGAGAACACGCTGCCTGCCCGGCCAAAGCCTGCAGTGAGTTTATTCGCTTTAGCACCAGACTGGCAGCAGCATTTCCACACGCGAGCTCTACTGCCCATCTCTTCAGTGCAAGTGTCTCTCCTTAGTCAGGGGTCTCCTGATCAGAGTCCTTGGCTGACTTGCACTGAGAGCAAATAGCACGGCTTTAGGGTTTTTTTTGGTTTGGGGTTTTTTTTTTAATGCAAGCAGTGGAGCTTAGCTGCCTTCCGTTATTTAAACGGCAGCAAAACAGCCAGCGATTTCAACAGAACAATCCTGTATTCATCTGGCCTGCCCACTCAAACACCATGAAAAATTTGGATAAACAATTTCTCCTTTATCTGTATTTCAAAACCCACCTCATCCTCCTCACACAGGGAGAGAAACGACTGTTTTCCTTACAAGGCAAGGATTTAGCTAAACCGTGTGGTAACCGAGAAGTATTCCTAAAGCTTCATCCACAGGGCTCGCATCAGGGTCAGCGCTCACCCGGAGGTCAGGGCTGTTCAAAACTCACTCCAATGTATGGGCTTGGCCAAACAGCCCCTGCAGACCCCCCACACAGATGCAAACCTCTTTCCAGTAAAACACACTTTTATTCTCCATTAAGTGTCATGCCAAGTTTTCTCAATTCAATATTGTGCCAGCTCACCCTTGCATTTGAGACAACAATTTTTGCGCCAAGTCTCGAATGAGTCAGAGGTGCAGCCGGTGAGAGACAAAGATGTTACAAGATCTCTGCAACGCTAGAAAGGTTTATAAAACTTGGAGGTGGGCCTTATTGCAGCTGAACAGATATGGTCACAGAGCACAAATCCTCAGGTTTTCCCCACAGCACCGATAATCCAACCACCACAGTCATTTACTCACTAAAGGTGAAGTAGAGAGAACATTTGGACAGCAAGACCATCTTCAGCCAGTTCATGGCTTCTTGGTGGACTTGCAGGAATTCACACATCAGACCTAGCAGAGACTGTGGCTGAGCAGACTGGACCACTCAGGGAAGTTTGTACCAAGGAGCAGAGAAGGCAACAAAGCAACCCAAACCTTTGGAACGACACAGCAAGGTCACACGCTGGACTGCCAGCCCACACCCAGAGCCCCAGCCCTTCCAAATCCTTCATTGCGCTTTAGGGGAGGACGGCTACACGAAGATGCTCCCATCTCAGCACGGCCGCCAAGCAGGAGCCGGGCAGGGCTGCTAACTTGGCAGGGGCCTGTTTTGAGCCGATTATCAAATCTGAGAAACAAACTGTAGTTTGTTGATGGCTCAGCAAAGTAGCAGCCTCTAATTAGGAATATAATGATGGCATTTGGAGGTCCATGTATATACAAGTCCAGCAGCAGCCCTACTGCAGAAGTTTTTAAGAGACCTTTCCCTTCATCTCTCTGGAGACACTCTCCCTGGCTGAGCCCTGAAGAAAGCGCACAGGCTCAAGGCAGCTTCATCCTAGCAAGAAGCATGCAAATTCAGCATGGTTCTTCTGCTCACGGAAAGATCATTGCAACGGTGATTTTCTCAATGACAGGCTTGTAAAATTTGCACGCTTACAGAGTAACACCCGGTGATGATCCACCATAACCTAAAAACCATTTTCGCCTTTTTAAGTAACTTCTTGTACCAGCATCCCCAGTGGGCTGGATGCATGTCAGCATCTAATGGGCCTTCAAGCAGCACCACTCTCCTGCAAAGGCTCTGTGCCCAGCAGGAGCGGCCAAGGAGGGGCCATGGCAGTGAGACCGTGCGTGCAGAGCCACGACCCAGCTCCGCAGCGGGGACAGCCCCTCGAGTCATCCCAAAGCCCAGAAACAAGGACAGGGAAATGTCTCGGCATGCGGGATCAGGGATCTCGAGTGTTTTTGTGAATACCTTGGTTCGCCTCCCTCCCTCAGGTACAAGGGCAAAGCTGACAGCCAAGCATAGCAGTGGAGAGGTCTTTCTTGTCTGTAATATGCTGCATATTACAGACATGAGCTACATGAATATTCTTAAAGCCCTGAAAGCTTGCAATTAGTTTTGTTAGTCATTTTCTCCTGGAGTGATTTTAAGGCAGTTTGTACCCGTGGAAATACAGGGCAGGTCTCCCCACGGCTACCAGGTACCTGTGCCGGTTTTGCTCCAGCTGAACAGGAGCAGCAGAGCCGCACGGGCCCGTCGGCCTCGCGCTGGAAGAGAGCGAAGCCCCCCCCGTGTCGCAGGGCGTCACTGCCAGCCCCCGCAGGGACCGGGGAGGGTTTGCACAGGGCACGGAGCTGTGCAGACCCAAATCCAGGACTGATGCTGTCTCACGGTCTCGGCACCACCGTGCCAGCTCTACTAGACCGCTCTGCCAAAAAGCTCAAGCTCAGATTTTTGAAAGCTCAAATCTCAGAGCTGTTTACTGCCCCTCCATGACTAACAAACTGCTAAATGCAGTCTACCAGCAGGCAAGCTCCCTCTGCTACCTTGAAACAGATAAATGTATCATCACATCCCTCCTCCTGGTCCCAAAGGCTTTGCCAACACACCAGCCCAATTTAATGAGGGAAAGGTGCTGAGTTACAAGCTGGTGTCTCAGGCACACCGTGCCAATTCAGGGCTGCACAGGGAAGCACCGAAACCTATTTCCATGTTATGCCGTGCTTGGCAGTGCAATTGCAAAGGGTTTTGCTTAGGTGATGAAAACACCATGGTCCTGTGACAGTCCCTGGCACGGCTCCCTTTCAGAAACCTGCCCAGGAGCAGCGTGCCACCGCACACGCGGCAAAGGAGAAACCCCTTCCAAAGGGGCTTAGCGTCCACCCACCCAGGGCTTCGTAGACTGCTCTCGGCACTTTCTATGATTACCATTTATAAGGCATTGATCGCTCCAGCATCCGAGTGCCCCCACTGATAACACCAGGGCCAACGTAAGCAGATGTTATTCGTACTGGCGAGTCCTACTTGACGAGGCAGCCTGACTTTCTGTACGGGCTGCTGCTGCTCCCGAGTCATCCGCTAAACCAGCATCAGACAAATCACATTACTGTGACTTGGCAATGAGACGACAAGGGCTCGGGAACCAGCCAAATTTGGGCAGAGCCAAGCCCCCGCTGGGGCAGCTGGACCAGGTTGGCTGTTTGCCCCCACCTCGGGCAGAGCACCCGCCGCCCGTGCCGGCACAAAGCCTGAGCTCTGCCAAACGACGTCCCCCTCCCCACCGGGAGCGCTGGGCCAAGTGCCTCGGACACCAGCTGGCTCAGGGCAGCTGCATTTTATCAGCTTTGCTCAGGAGTGGCTGCTGTGTGCGTGCTTCTGTCTGTCTTGGACAAAAATGGTCAAAGATGCTCCACTGAAAAATCCCCAACCGCGCCAGCTGCGGCAGCCTCCCCATCAAGTGAATGCTGCCGTGCCATAAGCAGCCAGAATCATTCACGTTTATCCTCCCTCCTCTTCTTTAGCCGGTTTTAAGTCATGAGAGGGGAACTCATTTTTAAGCAAGGCACAGTGAGAGCTCTCCCGGTATTTCTTGGCTAAGGCAAGTCAGACCAAACGGGAGCCCTGCACAAGCAGAAAGACGCGAGCCTTGCCGAGCTAACCAAAGTACTAAAACTTGAACTAATACAAACCCAGAGAACATCCCTGAAGGCAGATGAAAAACAGAAACGCAACAGAGCCAGGAAACAACAAATTTTAAAATTATATCAATCTTTCTGCTTTGGGCCACAACACACCCAGCGTACTGGTGGTCAGGAATAAAGTTTCTGCAGGGAGGCTGGTCCAGAAAATGCCCCCGAGAGCACCCTGATCTGCCTGGCTTGGGGGTCCCCCCACACCAAACACAAAGTCTGGTGGCTGACCGTGTGGAGACCCCCTGGCTGGGCCCTTGGAAGGGGTAAGTTGTTCACACCGGCTGCTGGCAGTGAGAGGGGACCCTGCCACAACTGCCCTGCCCTGAGGGCAGGCAGCTCAGCACCTGCTCTGCGGCTTAGGAAAAGCAGACAAAAAAATGACTGATTTCTTACAGACCTTCCCATGTTGTGTATCTGCATGCAGGCCTTGTTCAGGGAGGGGGGGTGGAGAAGGAAACTTACTGGAACGAGGTGTTGCAACCTACATTTGGGATGTGATGTTTGAGCGCCTCCGACACATCACGTTCTTGTGACTCCCTGAGGGCTGTGAAGAAGGAGCTGTACTTACCCGCAACTGCCCCAGCCATTCCAGGCTGGCAAAGGGCTTTCAGGTCCTCGGGTGAAAAGCACCACCGAAATCTCAAGTGCTGCTCTTATCAGCAGGAGGCGGGTGCCTGGGCACCCGGGGCTGGCACATGGCTCACTTTCCCCACTGTGCAACTGGCCCAATACAACACAGTGTCTGTCCCCCCTCCCCCCCCGAAAAAAAGATCCCAGCCTAACTTGCATCCTGCTTTCCTGGTCAGCAATCCTGAGGCTTTTGGCCTGCCATTAAACTGTGTCACCCCATAACTCATTCACAGGATGAGCAGACCTCTGCCTGGCCTTGTATGGAGCTGCTGACTAAGGCAATGACAGGAGTGAACAATTTTAAAGTGGAGTTACTCCTAAATGTAGGCAGCTCTGATGGTGAAAGCAAACACTGGCTGGCCTCAAAAACTGACATTAAGAAATTCAGTCAGCAGACCACAAATTGATCTGTAGCACACCCAGCACACTTTACTGCCTCTCTGACTTCTTACTGTATAATAAACCAAAAAAATAATTTACAAGTCCTTATAATATAGCAGTGGTTTAAGAAAGCTGCGGGGGCAGAAGGAAGGCATCTCCTACCAGTGCTGTGGAAGCACAGCTGAAACGAACCCGGCGAGCTGAGGGATGAGATACGGAGCAGAAAGGGCTCGCCAGGGAAGCACAGCCCACGTGGGGCTGCAAGAGGGGATGGGGGAAAAACTATGACACCTCCAGATCGGTTAGACCTTGGTCTTGCTGCAATATGCTTGCTTGCCAGCCCACACTGGAGTGCAACTGGAGCTCAAACCTGTTATAGCTTCAGCTGTGCCCTGTAACCTGAGCTTCAAAACACATAAGGCTGCATGGGAGGATCACCCGTGTTACAGTTTGAAACCTAACACATCACATTAAAGTATTTCACAGATCTGCCTTTGGAGGCTATAGGGCTCCTAGCAGCATTCCCAAACTGATGTCCTGTCCAAACTTAGACTTTTCATCACACCTGAGAAACCGCCAGGCAGTTTTTCGTCCTTGAAAAATGACTCCTGTAAAAGATACGATGTCTGACATTTCACAGATTTCAGTTCTTGCCACATTTCTCCTCCTTTTTCCACATGCTCGCTTCATACGTCTACACAAGTCATTTCCATGTTACGGTGGCTAAAAATGGCAAAGAAAAAAGGCAACCGGCTCTCCCACCATCCACGGGGTGGGACGCTGCTCCCTGTGCTGCCAACCACCAGCGCCTACAAACACTTTCCTGCTGCCCCTTCTCCACCCACGGCCCAGTGACAGGCTCCCCCACCGCCCCCTCCTTCCATCCCCACACCAGGAGCCCACCTTCTCCCACTCCCCTGGGGGCCCACGCCAGCATCTACACAAGTTCTTCAGCAGGACAACACTTTGGCCAAGTATCCATTACTTACTCGATAACAGACACTTCTGAATTCAGGCATGAAACATAACCCGGGAATTTGAAGTTGGCAAAGCAAGACAAAGCCCAAAGCACACGACTTTTGAATGCATCCAGGATGGTGCACATTAACACTCTGATACAAACTAAGCAAAAATTAATACAGATAAAGGAAAAAGCAACTCAGTGAAAACCTACTACATATACTGAATTTGTATCTTTATAGAAAATTGCTTCTCAAACAAAAACTGCTGTAACAACCGACTATTTCCATAATTTTAGAGTAAATACATATTTTATCGAGCAATCTGTGTTAGTCTGGTATATTAATGCATGTAGTAATCGTGAATTCAGAGTGCAGCAACAACAGTTCAGTCCCTAGAGTGATCAGTGTCTGTCAAAGTAATATTTTTTGCACACAGACTCAAAGCACCAAAAACCTTAAAAGAAAGACGTGAATGAATACCTGCAGAATAAATGCTGGAAGAGCAAATTCAAGACTACAGCAACATGCAAATTTCTTTGTAATTTCACATTTAAAAAAAATATCAGAAATTCCATCAATTTCCAACAAGTTTGGAGCCCACCACCTGATGAGATGAGATCAAAGCCTCCCTTCTTCTTATGTTAACACAGTTCATGAAGAAAAGGAAAGAGACTTAGGGAAATATTTACACAACTAATATGTATACTTGGATCAAGCATTAATACAAAATGTCTTCTGATCTTCAGTGACATGATCTTTCATGCAAAAAAAATCAAGTCTTCTGCAAACATGTCATGCCTTCAAAAACATGAATATTAATGCAAAATTCAGTGCATTTCAGAACTCATTCTTTTGATTGGAATGTGAGGAATGAGTGAGCCAGCAGTGAATTAAAGCCCATTATAGAAACTAATTGCCATAATGTTGTGGGAAAACGCAGACCATAGCCCTTGCTTGAGGTTGGAATACATACAGAAGCAACTTTCACTGGCATTTTATAGCTGTAGCAATCTAGAAGAAACTGAGAGGAACAGAAATTACTCTTCTTGGTAGAGTTAATGAAAGGCTGATGTTTCAATCTGAGCAATTTTAAGAAGTTTTGTCTGTACTCATTTTTTCAAATCAAGTATGTTTAAAAACAGCAAGATCTTTTTCATTATAAAGCATTAACATAATTATAATAAAGGAAGGTTACCTTTACAGAACCCCAACATGTTTGATTTTCATTAACAGACATCTAGGCAGGTAATGCTGCCTTGCTTTGAGAATGAAAGATTAGCCTGGCTTTTCAAAAAAAAAAAAAAAAAAAAAGCACATCTGTGTACGTATTTCCAATCCAAATTGCCCTAGTGACAACAGACAAGTTCAGAACCCATTTGAACCAGTATAAAGAGGAAGAAAGAGCAACTCCTGTGGCTGCCAGACACAGCAAACATCACCTCTGCGCTTCTAGTGCTATAATGGCATCTATAACATCAAGTAACTTCCAAGTCTTAGAAAGCATTAACTATGTAAAGAGGCATTAGTATCATCTGCTCCGAAACCACGGTTTTTGGAAGGCACCCAGTTCAGCGGCAGCTCAAGACCAGAGTAGCAGCCTGTTTGCCTTTCAAACCAGCACCGCTGCCAATTCCAGCTATGCGAAGGGACAAAGCATTACTGCTTTGGTGTGCATTAGTAACAGCACGTGCTTGCTGGGGACTGTGAGCACGGGAGCTTTTGGAAAAAGCTCAACACAAGAGTGATAGGAGGATTCAGGCCTCCTACTCACAGGGAGGTCTGCTCACATGGCCAGAGGAGGACAGGAGTCCCAAATTAGGCTTGTTAAATTTGCACAGAACTTAACCCCCTACTCTCTTCCTTTAGCAGCATTACTAGGAGCAAAATAAGGAAAATTTAGTTTTATCGTGTAATGATTTTGATTGAGAGTGAGGGATCTAACACAGACTTGCTCCCCTCAGGTTGCTCATTTTGTCTGTTTTACTTCTTTTCTGTATACTGTGTCCTGTCTCGGCCACTAACATTCCAGGGTATGGACTGTTTACTGCTAGGTATGTCCCTCTAGTGATAGGATTTGCTAGTGATTTGACTTCTGCGCCACCACGAGAAACACAATTACAACAAACCTAGACTCTAAGATTACCCCAATTCCAAGTTATTGTACTGATATTTTAGCAGGAATAAGTGAAACTTTATGAGAAAGCATGAACATCTGACGCCTCTCAAAGCTTTAGTGCCAAACAAATCATCACCTTCTGCAGACACAAAAACCTCTTCTGATGTTTCCATGCCACTGCCTCTGCCTAAAATGATCAAGTAAAGATGGCAGAAATGAGCCTGCTCCAAAACTGTAAATTGTGCAAAGAGTAAATTTAGTTCTACCCAAATTGCTTTGTCCATTGAAATTAAGGAAGTGCCAAGTATTGTCTTAAATGGTATTTGTTGCCCTATATTTTCATTATGTAAATCATCGCCCCCTTGGACAGCAAACTTCCTACCGTGTATGGTGCTTTTTCTTTGGCAGGGATGATGGAATAGTTCATTGGGAATAACATTCGGTGTTCTTTAGCAACATTGTGTTTTGCAACACTTTCAAAAAATTCATTTCTGTCATTCAAAGAACCCTAGTGAGGCTCAGTTTGAATTAACTTTAAAAAAAAAATACATCACACGATGTCTCCATTAAATTATTGGGACTATTCTTTCTGGGATTTGTTTTTTTTCTTGAAATACAAAGGAAGAGATTATAGCTTAAGAATTGCAGAGCAAGCAAAACAAAGAAGATGAAGGGGAGGACTACTTAGGAAAGCTCTTTTGGAAAACCTGCTGTTTAAAAAGAACCACAACACCAGCTTTAAAAACAAAAATGAAAAAATAAAAAAAGCCATGGCAGAGCAAAAGAAGGCTAAATAAATAAATAAAACAAGGCCCCTTTTAACAGATAATAGATCACCATTAGCTATAGCTTCCAGCGGTCCAGAAGATAGAGGGAGCTTGCAAATAGCACTCCAGAGCCAGTAGCAAAGGTAAAGCTTTACCCACAGTTGTTGCCTGCTTTTCCTGTACACGATATAAACTCCCAAACACATTAACTTAGCATGACCTTAACGACATTTGTTATATGTAAAATAAAAACATAGGGAAAGGTAACAGAAGTCGAAGAGAAGTGCCATTTGTGTATGCAATACAAGCAACCCCCATGCTCACCAACACCGATTTAGCATTCCCAGGAAGGATAAATCCCAACACCAGGCACCTCCTGATCTGCAGCAGATGGGATAACTTCTCAAGGACCCCGACGTATATCCCTTTCAGAAGGGACACACATGCGATTACACCACCACAGTGAAACTCTCCGGCCTTTGGGTCAGGCCACAACAAAGATAACACAACAGCATCCACCAGAAGAGGAATTTGCAAACGAGTGTGAAGTCACTATTAAGTCTCTGTCCTCAGGAAATATTTTTTAAAGGAAGAGATGAAACAAGGAGACTTAAAAAGAACTACATTTATTTTTGTTTACAGCAGGTATCATAAATAAAGCTAAAACAATTTTCACTGTGTGCAAAATACAGAATTTCCATGTGAAAATTTAAATACAGCATTAAAAACTATTTAATAAAAATATTCAGTTAAGATTATAAAGTAAAATGAAGACAGAAGATTTAGGAGAAGGACAGAATCCTCACTGGCCAGGAAGAGCTAGGAAGACTCTGCAACAGAGGGTAAAAAACACAGCAATGGGAAGTGGTTTGAAATGGCAGACCTTCACGTCACGGCCTTCATCTCAAAGCATGCTGAGCTTTGTAACAAAACACCGTAGCCCTGAAATACACAGCAAGTCACGTCCTAACCATTTGTGCAGGAAGTGATGCTTAAAATACAGAGAGGTTTCTGCGTGGGCACAGTGTGGGGACTTTCAAAGCCATCAAGCCATTTTAGGACACCCACACAAATTAATAATATTGCTTTAGTCACGCAAACATACAGGTCAGCAAGATAAGGAGCGTGGGGCTCCGACGTTGCAGCCCTTCCGCATTCCTCGCCGAGGCGTGCGAAACGGCGCAAGTGGCAGAGGGTGTTCGGCCCCTCCTGAAAATTGGTGCTTAGATCAATTCCCAAAGGCCGTTCCCTTTGAAAGGGATCCCCAGCAGGGAAGGCTAGGTCATGACCATGTCGACCAAAACCTTAGAGCACTTGCTTGTCAGACTGAGCCCTTGATTCTTGTTTGGATTCATTTCCCCTTCTAGATTATCAACACGTGATTACACACACTGGAACTTATGTAAAATACACATACAAATTTGTCACGGAGAGTAGTGGCAACGTCTCATGCAGCAAGACGAATCCATTCATCAGAATGGCAAATGGGGCCTAGTTAATTCGTTAACAAAACAATTCAAAACACTCTGGTTATATAAACCTGGCATTTTGATATTACAGACTAAAAATAGCATGCACGTGTACTGCTGTTAGGCCTGCCTACTATGGTACTTGGGGTAGAAGACTGGAATTTGCATCACTTTGGCTACTTTTTCAACAGAATCCTTTTATATCATACTTTTCCAGTATGAAAGCAAAGAAGTGCTTAGGAAGCACCACAGTGCTCAAACGTTGCTTGCTCCTTGCATATTCGAGCTCAATGGAAACAGGTGCTCACGCTAACCAGGAGAATCAGCTGGTTAATCTTGTCCTGACCTTATTTTAAATCTTCCCTTCAATATTTTGAAAGAAGTAAGGCTTTAACTAGTTCTTTCAAGAAACAATTTACTTGCCTAACTTACCTTAAAGGCACAGGTAAGTGTTCATGCACAGACACAGAGAGAAAAACATTCTCTACAGAGAGCACAGACGTTACCTTTTCTAGAACCGTGAACTCAGCAACAGGTTAAATGATCATGCCAAAGCGCACATCCATTAATATACCAGACACACACAGTTTGCTCCAAAAGTCTTAAAAAAACCACGCAATGAAATGCTGTCAAACAACAGTGTTAGTCACACAATTTTGGAACTGGCAAGCAGAAAAAAAATCACCTGAGAGCAGAAAGGCTTCAGCCAGTGAGCGGGTGCAGCACCGGAATGATGAATTGGACTAAAAGCAACGAGGGAGATTGACAGAGAAGACAGCAGGAAAAAAAAACACAGAACTTAACTTGGTTATATAGGAAAGCATCAGAAAGATTACGTAGGCACAAAGAAGAATTGGCCAAAATGAAACTGCCTTTGTTCATTAAACAAGGACAAATAGGTATGAATCTTACTAGTGGAATATTAATATGAAGAGATTAAAAAAAAGTATCAATTGGATTGATACCAATAAAAAAAACCTGCCCAACAAAATCACCTGCAAAATCCCAGTGGAATAGGCAGTGTAATTAAGATTCCTCAGGAAAACGTTTTCATTATGCAAGTTCCTGAATTCTGTTGTGGGAATGTAGGGATTTTATTCCCTTCTACATATCTATATAAAGCCAATACTATATTTTTAATTATTTTTTTAACTTATTTTTAAACTTTCTACTAGTAAGATTCTTTTGCTTTAAATTCATTGGACAAAGATTTCCAAGTATCTTACTATATCACCATTTTCTGCAAGTTTACCATTATTCTCACTCTGCTGAAAAGGAGAAAATTTCCTGTAGTAAACAGCAGGAGAAAATTTCAGGAAAAAGTGTTCCTAAAGACTGTGCTGTTGACAAACTGAAATCAAAATTAATGGCAAGCCCAAATTTTAAAACCGTAGAACTTAGCAGTTTAGTGTGTTGCAGGAGTAACATGGCAAAATGCACTGCAGATTTTTTCCTTTTTTTGGATGAAACAATTACTATCATTAGCAAATAATTAAAAAGTATACAGTGTTCCAAAGCATTTTTTTAAGGGCCATAAAAAAGTTACAGATACATTTCTTTACATACATACAGATGCCCACCATGTTACTATAATTGTTGCTGTGTCCAGTCAATATTCTAGCAAAGTTTTGCTGAATACATGTTTGAGCATTAATGGCAATTTATTTCTAACAAATGCTACCTTATACCTAAACAACTATTTTCAAGCACTTTTTCAAGTTATGTGCATGTGCTCACCATTTTTTCCCAAAATACATAATCACTCTAAAATGTGAAAAGCTTTATCCTCGTAGTTTAAAGAAAGTCAAACTATCTAGAAGAAAAATCCAGTTTGTCATTTATTTGAAACAGAAGACACATTTCCTTTTAATACCTAAGAAACAAAACAACTCAAATCATCTTTTTCCACATTACGTTAAAAAAAATAAATCAAAAACTGCTAGCCCATAAGCAGCACAGTCATTTAAGACCACTGGAAGATGATCCTCGACTTTAGCACTAAGTGAATGTGACATTATTTCCTATTATTTAAGCCACCATGTTCTTTTGGCTAGAAATAAATGCTACAGATGCTTTCAATTTTAGGTGATGTATATTACCATGTCTATGTATTTACCTATTTCCTGGTTAACTTCTGAATTTAAACATTTAAGTATTTGAGAGGCAGGGAGCATGCTTACCTCACTGGCTAACTAGGTGGAAAGTAGTCAGAATTTGGGATGTTGGTGTCTCCTTGCTATTAAGCTACTAAATAGCTTATCTAACCTGTCCTGACACCTTCTGATTAAGGTAGACCTTGTTGAGAGACATCTGAAAGAAATCTACTTAACAGCTGCTCCAAATAATAGAATTTCACCTTTCTGCCATCAGCTTTACACATCGAAATGAAATACCCAACTAAGAAGTAATCTCCTTAGAATACATTTGTAGGTTTTTGTTGTTTGTTCTAATCTTGTGTTTTTAAAAAATTCCAAAAAACTATAGGAGTAGTGCCTACCCAGAGGCACAACAGCAGTGATTTCAGTTACAGATGAGCGCTCCATAAATTGATATTCCTCGAATCAGCCACCTAATGAGGAAGCCTCACCTTGAGGAATGAGTCAGGTCTCATTACACTACCAGTTCCTTTGACTTACAGTTTCAATCAAGCCTTTACTCCACTAAGATTTGCTCTTCAAATTTATTTCAAAGCTTTAAATAAATTAGTAGTACAGATTATACCCACTATCAGCAAAGGGTATCTATCACATATAAGAAATGTAAAAGGCATGACTAGGAGCAATGTGAATTAATTACATGATTTTTTTTTTTTTAAACATATTCATGCAAGTTATAAATCTCATAACCCAGAGCAAAGATGAAAGCAAGGGGAAAAAAAAAAAAAAAAAGATATGCGCCATATTCAGGTTTCAAAACCCAGTCATTTGTCATAAATATTCCTCAAATATCTGAAAGAACACACATTTTTTTCTTGGTTTAACGAAAAAAAAGAAAAAAGGGGGTGGGGTGGGGCAGGAAGGATGGTTTTAAAATGTACCACCCTCCCAACAGTCTGATTAAAGGATAAAATGGGGAAGAAAAAAAACAAACCAAAACAATCTACGAAACATCCTTCATTTGTCTCCGTGTTCTGGAAATGTGTCTGGACACTGCCCTTCATGCTCTAACATACAGTACATTTTATCGAAAATTTTGATTGCACCTCGTTTATAGCAGAAGGAATCCACCATTCATTTAAGTCACACATTAAGTTGCATGAAAAGTAAAAAAGCAACCAAACAAAAACCATCAAGAAAATAATGAGGCTGTTAATTTTGAAAATCTGAAAGGCACAACTGAGCAAGACACATAGAAGAATTTAAACCCTATAGAATTTTTTCACCCATTCAAGCACATTTTCAAGTGATAGCTCTGCTTCCCGGTACATATGAGCAAGTACCTCTAGAAGAGCACAGAGGAATGGCACACCAAGGCTCAAGAGTTCATACAAGTAGGTATAGTTATATGCATTGTCCCTGAAATGAAGATTGGTAGCGTGCAGAAAACCATGCATCCAGTTAGACAGGCGTCTGGGAATGTCAAGCAGATCCCTTGTCACCCGAAGGGGCCAGCTTAGCGCGCCCCTAAAGAAGGAAGTCAGGATACCTGGGGACCTGTCCTCTGGACTGCTAGCAGTAGACAAAGTGCTTTCTGTGGTGGTCTCTGTGGGTTTGGGTTCCTCTTTCTTCCATGCTTCTGTTGCCTCCTTATATAAAGCATTAAAAAAAAAAAGTTAAAGATACTTCTAAAATATGGAAAAGCCCAGTTTCCGTTACTGTTTTCAAGTCTTCATATATATTTTCACTTCCAATTGCTCTTAAGTTCAACTTTACTTTGTATAGGAAAAGCTAAATTCCATTGAGAACCAGACTATAAATATGCCAAACTAACAGAACCGGGAAGTTATATTTTAGTATTGATTTTACTACTTCTGGACATCAGGTAGAAAACATCTTCACACACATACATACACAAGTATTGCGCCCTGCTCCAGATAAAGCTGCCTCAACATTTCCTGCATTAGTAATATAACCAATACGTACCTTTCCTTGGGTTTGTAACGTTGCTCTTCTCTTTCTGTGTTTAGTACTGATTTTGCAGTGCGTAAAATGAGGTTTACAGTAAAATTTACCTACAAAAGAAAAAATAAATGATATGCTATTTTATCTATATGTATACAGACTGAAAACCCACTGTTGTGTCTATAAAAAGATGAAATCGGGATAATTAATGGTTGGGCAGCAAAAGGAATGGGAAACATGCCACTGACTCTGAATAGCTCACCGCTCTGAATGGGTTTCTTTTACAGTACACAGATTTGCACATCTGTTAAACAAGGCAAGTTCATTTACCTGCCACACAGGTTTAAGATTAATAAATAGCAGAAACCAACACAAGACATCAAGCAGCAAAAAGTCAAATAATCAGTTCAAAAAAGTCTTTGTAGAAGATTCTCTGGACTGCAAAAGAACTACCTTTGGCCTTGAGCCTTTAATCCTTTTGTAGAAGGAGATCAGGTTAATACTCCGATCTACTCAAATCACGTGGAAGCAGCAAGGGAATTTCAATTCAGTTTAATAATTTCCTTCTAAACTTAAAAAAAAAAAAAAGGCAAAAAATAATTCCCCATCTCCAAACTGCAGGCTGTAAGCGGGATTGAGTGCCCAAGATCTCACCCCCCCTGCTCTAAAGCAGACTGGAATAAATTACATTGCTGCTTGGCCAGTACTACTGCTTTCAACTCCTGAGCCATAACATCTTGAAAGAAATAACCTATATTCCCCCCATCCATGTAAATCTGCCACTATCACGGCTTATCCTTACAGATCACATTATTTAATGGCCAGTTACAAATGAGAGATGAGAATAATTCTGTACTATTGGAGAAAAATCACCTTTTTTCCTCCCTGCTTTGACCTGTGATTGGACAAACTGCATTTTGGTCACATAAGTTATTTTCCACTGAGGATTTCTTCATTTAAAGCTCAGGTCTGTCATAACTGGATTCTTTTGAAAGACTAGAACTGCCAGTACAAGACTCAAAGATCAGCATGGACGCAAACAACATACTTGGCAGACCTCCTCCTGACCGAGCTGCTTGGCCAGGTCTTTTTCCCTAGTTCCATTAAAAGCATCAATACTCAGACATTTTAAAATATTCTTAAATAGCTCCTATTACCTTCTTCAACATCAAAGGCATAAATTCCTAAACGGAGCGTTGTAGAGCATATTTCACACTTGAAGCACTCCCTATGAAAGAAGTGGCCTTCTGCGCTCAGCCGCTCCATAACATATACCCGTTTTTTGCAGAAATAACAAATGTCACTCCCCCCGATAGACTGAGGAAATTCTTTTCGCAGAGATCCCTGTTAAAAGATAAAAATAGAAATGCATATAAAAACATTGCACTATACCCAGATATAAATTGTTAAGTGGGCAGCTGCTTTAGCTGCTCAAAGTTTTGCACAGCATGCTCCACATACAATTAAGATAAGCATCAGTCAGCTTTTTTTATTACTCATTCGCTGCAATTCTGTAGGTTTATGCAGCAATTCATAAATCAGACCTCACAAGGACTTTAAGGGTGAGTTTTCAGCTGGACTTGCATCCAGCTTCCCTCCGGGAGTTCACGGACATTTTGCGTTTACTCGGGCACAAGGGCAGCATCAGCTCCGAGCGCTCATTCATCGCCCTGCACCGCGCGGGCTCAGGCACTCGCGTCTCACGGCTCTGCGCATCAGTTCCTCGGAGGAGGGCGAAGGCAGACCTCGCCAGCCTCGAACAAGACACACATTTGGAGCTAAGAACACAGACACCCTGAATACTCAGCTCATACACACTCCAGAGGGAAACTTAGGCTTGTGCCTTAAGGCCCAGGAAGAAAAACTGACAGTCTTCGATGCTGGTGTCTGAATTACCATTTACATCGCCGCAGACAGGCTTCCCCTCTCAGCCATGTTCCTCCTGAGACGACAGCCCAAGCTGGGACTTGGCTTGTTTTAAATATCAATTAAATTCCTACCACAGACATTCAGAATATTTTTAACTCATTGGACTTTAAAATATGATCCATATTAACAACTTGAAACTATTTTGAAAGTTTTTGTTGAATTTGGGCTGGCAATTGACATTCTTTAATTGCCACAGATCTCATCCTCTCTGGATATACATGCAAAAGGTACAGAAGAATAAATTATAAATGGATTAGATGCCGCTGGGCTTCCCTTTTCTTATTAGAGGCAGGTATGAGGATGTTACTTTGCATTATTGTATTATGCTTAGTTATAGGTCAGTACAGAGGAGCATCCTGTATCTACCACAGCCATCACCATCTCCCTCCCCTTCCACCATGCCCACTGCCACAGGAGAGGTCCCACACATGGGACAGAGGAGGCGCAGGCTTGGCAGAGTCCAGGCACATTCAGACATCAGCACATCAGTCCACACAACTCATCTTTCATTTGCCAGCAAAAGAAAACATTGAGAAATTGTTCCAAGGCCAAGTGCAAGTCACAATTGTCATTGTCACATTGTCTTGTGCTTAAATGTTGAAAATCCTATTCCAAATCTGCCATTAGTAATCCATTTTGCTGTGATGGATCATTTCAGAACATGAAACTTTCCAAATGAACAACCATGCAAATGGAAAAAATATACAAATGCATTTTTAAAAATACGATGTTAATAGAACAGAGAGTTACAATGAAGTGGAAGCAATTGGGTTTAGTGCTGGCTAATAATAAGTGTCATCACCACAGCACAACACCTTACTTTGCTTCCCAATACCTGACAGCTTTGAGCAGTGGAGGCAGGAGATGGCGAATGAGGAATGGGGCAAGAACCTGTAGCTCTCTCCAGAGACCGCTTCTGAATTCAACACAGAACAGTGTCAGAGTTTAAAAACAGCTCTCTTCAAAATGAGGCACGGTGATTCAGCATTTGTGTGTTAAAAATAACTGCATCAACATGTACTGTAAAAAACTTTCTTTAGAAGCCACCCTGATTAATAATCATCTTCTGTTAGTAATTGTACCAGTAATTACATTTAATAAAAGCCTCCTGAAGTTTTAATTCATACAGACAAGTAATAAAAATATAAATAGAAGACATAGTGAGCAACATTTCCAACACATCCACACATCAGCATATTTTGCCAATATGCACTTGGTTCCTTAGAAAGCGTTAGACTAAGACCTTTCATAATGCTTAAAGCGCTCCACAACCAGGGTCTTAAGTCAGGATGACATTTTGGAAACACCACTCTTTTCAGTCAAGTTATTGTTTCTTTGTGGGTTCAGTCTTACCAGTTCAAGGGGGGGAAGCTGTGGCTTGGGTCTGTGATCATTCACATACAGATTGACAAGAACTTCAGCCACAGCTCCAACTGCACTTGAGACCTTTCCTACAGTCATCTAACCAGAAAAGGGGAGAAGATGAAGAATAGAAGGAAGAGCTTTAGTTATTCTTGAAAAAGAACTTAAGGAGAAAAGGACAAGAATGATCTGAAAACATGCAAACAACAATAAAGAGAGGCTAGGAGAAAGAGCAAAGGCAATGTCTAGCAGAGCACAAGCACGTTCATGCATGATCAGCATGGTCCAGCTGGTGGCCACAGAAGGCTTCCGTGCAGCCCACACACTTCTCCCTGCGGATGACGGAGAAATAGCTGCTGGGAGCAAATGCTGCTCCCACAGCACAAGGCCTCCCACTGTGCCCACGAAAGGCTGAGCTGGGAACTACTGCCTGGCTATCAGGGTTGGACCATTCTGACAGATTAAAAAAAAAAACCAACCCTGTTATTCACTTTGACTTCTTGGGACTTCGTTGTTATATTTCAGAATCGGAGTGGGGACTAAACTTCACATTAACAGACCAAACTGGCATTTCAGGAAACATTCTACGAAAACATACTAGAAGTCCCGCACAGAAACGTTTTGTCGATGCTCACAGAGTAACCATTCTCCCTCTCCCCAGTGACTCACCTTAACACCATGGAAAACTGGAGAAACTACGCTCATGAAAGGAGGACATCTCCTTTAATCTGCTTCATCACACTATTGCAGCCATGAATGTTAGGCTGTTTCTAACCAAATTTATCAAATAGACAGGCCTGCAAGGAGACTGCAGTTCCTTAGGCTGTGGCTCCAAACGCACCATAGCCAGACCACTGACCGCACGGTCCAGGCTTCCTTGCCAAAACACATGCCTGGGGACTGGAAAAGAAAAAAGGTGTGTGTGCGTGTGTGTGGCAGGCAGATAGGCAGGTACTCTAGTTCTCTGTTCCTGGAAAAAAGACTGTGAAGACTTCATAGATATACAGAAATATTTTCTACCCTAAACCAAATTTTCTGTAGTGATTTTGATTTTAGTTTTATAGTCAATATAAGATCCCACGGCCTCTCTGGTAGCAAAGGCAGCAAAGGCCATCCTGGTACAGCCAGGGATCTGATACTCTTTTTCTGAAGTCAGGACATTTTTTTTTTCTCCCCCAAAAGGATCCATGATTTCATATCTTATGCTCTATTTGCCTCCCACAGAGCCCAAATTTTAACTCCCACACTTCTCAGTAAAATGTTTTTTCTACTGCCACCACACTAACTCTTGCTAATTGAAAGGTTTTAAAATATCAAAGTTACCATGAAGAAAGGAGAAAAACATAATTGCAATGGTATTCATGATACTTTAAAATAATTTTAAAGCATTTTCTGCCAAGTTTAAAAAGAACTTTAATCCATTGTGGGTGTGTTTTCAAAAATTATGATGGATAAAAATATTCTTGCTAATAAAAAAAAAATTTCAAGGGAACATGTCCAGCCCCTTACAGGTGCCCTTATAGCTCCCCTTATCTTTTGAGAGTTATCCCATAATTAACTTAATATCCAGGCAGATATAAAATATGTATGTCAAGATGACAAAGGCCATTCAAGGGACAAATTTCTGTACTGTTTGGTTTTGTTTAATATAAAAATATTTTTAAATATTATTCAATATCTGCACAACTTGTGGGGTAGCAACAGCAAAGTAAACTGTTAGTTACATACTACAATGCTGTCCTAAGTGGTACATTAAATTATAAACCAATACAAGAAGTGAGATTACTTGCTACTACAGCAAAACTACATTCCTTTGTATTGTTTAAGATCACAGAAGACAAAATTTTCCTCCCCAAATTCTGCACCTCTGAATATGCTGAGCAACTTTTAGGCCAAATACAACTTATTACCCATGAGCTCCTAGGTAAAAGAAAGCATTCAAAGTCAGCTGAAGCAGAAAGTTTACCCTGAACTAGTTAAATGCTGGAGCAATCAGTTAATAAGGCTATGCTTAAAGTGCAAGTAGTTGAATTTCAGGAAAAGTATCCTTGAGCCTGAACTACACCTTGAAATTCATCAGGTTGGTTGATTTCTGTTCTCCACCCATTGGAACAATCTATGTCAACATTAAAGCAGTCAAAACAAGAAAATTGCACCTTTGTATGTGGTTTAAAAAATGCTGTTAAAAGGAAATGTTCCTGTAATGAACGGGAACTCACATTCCACGTAAAAGCAAATGGGATTTCAATTTAATCTAGCAACCAAAAGATTGTTGACTGCTCTGGTCTCCTAATCAACAACCACCAACACAAGCATTGTTGCTACTCACCAGCAGCGAAGGCAGGAAGCAAGTGGACTTGAGGACTAATTAGATCTCATTTTAGAGAAACTGTTTAAATAAGGACATATTACTGTAGGAAGATCTCTACTCACTCTCCTTCCTGAGCTGGATATGTGGGTAGTCAAGAGGAGATCAGTTTGCTGTGGCCTCGGTACTGCACCTTTCAGATGCCTTGCAGAGGCATCTAGATAGACTGGAGCATTGGGCAGTGATTAAGGGGATGAAATTTAACAAGTCCAAATGCCAGATCCTGCACCTAGGATGGAGTAATGCTGGGCACAAGTGTAAATTGGGAGAGGAGTGGCTGGAGAGCAGCCCTGCAGAAAGAGGTCTGGGTGTGCTGGTTGACGGAGGCTCAACAGGAGTCAGCAGCGCGTGCCCCGGCAGCCGAGAGGGCAACCCGCACCCTGGGGGCATCAAACACAGCCGGTCAAAAGAGGGGACCATCCCCCCGTATTTAGTGCTGGTGCAGCCTCCGCTTGAGCACTGCGTGCAGTTCTGGGCCCCACAATTTCAGCAGGACGTGAAGGTCCTTGAATGCGTCCAGAGGAGGGCAACAAAGGTGGTGACAGGGCTGGAAGGCATGTCCTGTGAGGAGCGGCTGAGGGCTTTGGGGTTGTCTGGTTTGGAGAAGAGGAGGCTGAGGGGCGACCTCGTTGCTCTCTACAGCTTCGTCAGGAGGTGAAGGGGAGAGGGAGGTGCTGAGCTCTTCTCCCTGGTATCTGGGGATAGGACGCATGGGAGTCGTTCAAAGCTGCGCCAGGGGAGGTTTACGCTGGCCATTAGGAAGCATTTCTTTACCGAGAGGGTGGTCAGACCCTGGGACAGGCTTCCTAGAGAGGTGGTCGATGCCCCAGGCCTGTCAGTGTTTAAGGGGCATTTGGACAACGCCCTTAATAACATGCTTTAACTTTTGGTCAGTCCTGAACTGGTCAGGCAGTTGGACTAGATGGTCATTGTAGGTCCCTTTCAACTGAAAATATTCTATTCTATTCAAATGCCATTCAATCACAAAATAGAAATATCAGGGCAGGACGAGAATCCACCAGGGCAGGCCCAAGAGCACCTGCCACCATCAGAAACCCACGGAGAACAGGAGGGACGAGGCATGCAAAGGCAGCGCTGCCCTGCAAGGCTCATGACTTCTGCCCTCATATGACAACAGCACAACTGCCAAGCAACCCCCTGTGCCTTCTCTAAACCTCCCCTGCTTGTGGACAAGGACTTCCATAACATCCTCACCCATTTAATCGAGTAAGCGTAATAAACTCCAGTTGCAGGAGAGAGGGTCTGACCCCAAATCTACACACATTCCTTTAGAGAACCTGGCAGCTCTTACATGGCTTAGCTTTGATCTACAGCGCACAGATCTCTGATTGCCTGATGCTGCTCATGTACCTTAGAAACTCAGTATACACATAATAGGTTTTATATTTTGCTCATGCACTTACTACCCTTGAGGCTACTGGTGTACGTGAAGTCCCACACATGCATGCAATTTTGTCGTGCTGGGGCCACCATCAATATGTAACAGGCTACTACTCACAATTTAGGCAAGTTTATACCAGTAGCTTTAAATCCTTTGTTGGAAAGGAATCTTAAAGAGTTACCTCACATGGTGAATTTCAGGAAACAACCAAGACGACACTCAAAAATCCCCCAGGTGTTTGTGATTTACTAAGAATATTGACCCGTCAATGACATGTTGCCAAAGCTTTTCAGCAAGTTGATCGAGGTGGTTATTAACATGGGAAGAGAAAGCTACCTTCTGTATTTCCCTGTGCTATTATTTATAGCACCACAGCCAACCAACAAGTAAGCCTCAGTAGTGTTTTCATAAAACAAAGGAAATATACTCTCTGCCTCCAAAAGCATACAATGCTTCCCCTTTGTTGTTTCATATCCTTTATGATTTTCCCAGTCTTATTTTGCTCTGTGGGTAATTTATTTACTTTTGGTACCACCTGCTACATATATTTTACCTCTGAGATAAACAACATTTAAGTAATAAGTTACTGCATGTAGGAAACACCCCAGCTCTGCTTACTGCTGGTAATTAGAGTCACGTCACTGAAGGGAAGTAGTTGGTCCAAACTCTGGAGGCAGTAAAGTCTACTGATTGCAACATCTTCATAGTTCTTATGACGTATTGTGTGGATTCACTCATGCAAAGCTCAGATGAACACAGTTTTCTGAAGGTCAATCCAACTTTAAACAGAAAACAAGAATAACCAAAGCCCAGCCTGTAATATAATATTTGCAAATTCATAATTCTACCTATGTGAAATTTGACAGCTGATTAAAGCTAGAAGGTTGTTTTGATGATTACTGGCAACTTGCATATAGTGTCATTTAGAAGTTAATTCTTAATAAGTTGTAATGACTATATGTTTTTAGAAGAAACAATATGCTTCCAAAGCCTTCCTTTCAAGTGCTCTTTTCAGGACTGAGGCTTAATAACAGGTTTCTGTAATAAGACAGTATGATTTCTTAGCCACCATAACTAATACTGTTCCAATGAAAATTCAACAGATGTAAGGGAATGTCATGTCTGATAATCTCAGTACTCACTTGAAATTAAAATGACAGTACAGGATGGTAGGGTGCTAATATTTATAGGTCGTATCTCATGAAGTCTTACAAAACTCAAAAGACTTCTATTATCTTTTGTTCTTCTGCTGGGAAAAAGCAGAAACACTGAGAGCAACATCAGGGAGCTCTTTCTGTTGCCTTACCAATCCTGAAGCCCTTTTTCATACTGAAGTCTAAACTTACCTAGCGATATCTCTCAGAACAGAGACCAGAAATACAAATTCTGAGTCTTATAACCCCACCTTCAAGGTAACACAGACACAAGCAATTACCAGTACATATTCACAGCAGAGGTCTAAACATATTGTTAAATTATCATGAACAGTACTTGAAAATGTGCACTGTGCACCTGAAATACTATCAAATTTTATTTATATAGTGGTGCACATTTAGCCAGTGTTTTATGGAGTACGATAAAATTTTCATGCTTGCAAAAGTGTGCAATCTTAAAAGATAAAACAAGGGGACAACAATTTAACCATGGAAGGGCACGGACATACTGCTTTTTATGAAATCAAGGCTGCAGCAGGTGTTCCCCCAAGGTTTCATACTCTTACAGTAAAAACTGCAGTAGGAAATCTGCTTCTGGAAAAATTTTGCTTGAGAAGTAACAAAAGGTAAGCCAAAACATGGCCTGTGTAACTTCAAGATGAACAGAACTTAAGTTGCCAAAGAGAGGTAAAGCTAAAGTAACAGGGGTATCACAGGACTGAATTGACCTCACAGCACACGAATAGTGTGGAGAACAAAAGTCTTACACATCCATTAACACCTCACCAGCACATCACCAACGCAAGTAACAGTCCTGGACATAGGTCCAAAGGGCCATTTTATCCATCCCCTGTCCCCAGGGCAGGATCCATTTTACTTACGTAAAGTAAGGGCACATTGGCATAACCTGCTCCAAAAGGCGTCCGTGCTCCCCCAGCACCCTGCTCTACTAGTCAAGGGTGCCCTATGCCCATCCTCAAGCCTCACCTGAATCTCCATTTCCATGGTGACCTTCCATCACCCCTTACTGTGCCAACAGTGGGCATGGGGGACCGGTACCCTCCCCTTCTGCACAACAGCCTTGCACAGACACCACGGCTGACTGACCCTGTCTAACCCCTCCACTCCCTCTTAGTTACCCGCACAGCAAGGGCAGTACCGACAACGTCACTTGTACCCACTGGCAACCCTGGAAAGGAAACTCAAAGGGGGTTTTTGCCCCCCCCCCCCCCTTTTTTTTTTAAATCCACTTGCTACCTTTCCCACTGAAATATCTACAGCAATCCATCATCACTTGGGCTTCAGCATCATCACTTGGGCTGCAGCATTTCAGGTTTCTATTACCACATCTGCCTCGAAGGGGAGGAAAATAAAAGTTTGCCTGTTCATTATCAGACCTGCTATTTAAAAATTCTCAAATATGCCATGCCAAATGCACCTTATTTAGAAATATGTAATGCATACAGTGTACAAGAGGACCTGGGCCTGTACAATCCTATGGAGCAGTATACTAGGCATCAAGATGTTCATACGTGTAGATCTGCCAAAGAATACATGTAGTCCTACCTAACCAGACAAATATTTACCAAATGAAATGAACACATATTTACTGTGCTGGTGACAGAACAAGATTTTTCTTGCCTCAGTTGTGCTGCATTCTGCCATTACTTCTGGAAAGAGCATTTTTCAACTGAAGTAAACTCAGCCTGAGTGAAATCAAGTCACAACAAACTATTGCTACACCATTTAAATACAATGGCAAACTAATAAAAGGCTGTGAGTGCACTTTAAACTAAATGCAGTTGAATGAAAACATCCAAAAATGATCGCTCAGGCCAAATGTTCTCTAACAAAAAATTTTAAAATCCCAGTAGAATTATCGCTCACAGATTTTCCATATGATTAAGAGCCTAGTTCTCACATTCTAAAGGGTTGTTCACATAGTTTGGTTTTTTTTTAATTCTTTTTTCAGTGTCACGATAGCTCTCCAAACCAAATGAGCAGCAGGCCCCAATATTTTGGAAACCATTACTTAGCTTAAAACCCATCACATGCTATACCCCCCAAGTCATAAAAAGTAAGAGGTAAATCCAGGCAAAGGAATTATTTTGAAGCTGAAGGGAATTAGGGGATTACCGCAGTAAGGCACATGCTGGGCTTGCAGTGTCCTTGAAGGGCTGTGTAGCCTGTATTTTCCTAGGGAATGAGAGGGAGTCTTTTCAACACAGCTTTATCTCAGCTGAGGAACGTGCCTTTGCAAACTGCAAGTCAGCTCAGTATCTACCTGCTCAGTTACTGCTGAGGCTGTGAGCCTGATTTCCAATGAGCGTTGACAATATGGTGCAAAATAACCTAAAAAGATCTAGACCAACTCCACTAAATGATCCTGCTGAACACCCACCAGATGGGAAATTACCTTCAGCCATGGCTTATCCGGAGCTGGGCAATACTTGTGAGTATTTCATAAAACTACTGTTATTTAAATACAACAAAAGCAGGCAGAATGCTTTGCTCCTCCTCACAGTAAATGGAGACGGTACCCAATTTTGCTGAATAGCACTTCTTTCATGTGTCAGCCAGCTCCAGCAGCACCTGCACTGGGTCCCAGCAGTCGCCTTCAATACTTCTAGAAACTTGATGTTTCCACCTTTATTTCCACACCAACCCTATTCAACACTGCAGTGTTCCAGACTGCTGCTACATAAATCTGTGGGTGAAGGAAATGGAACTTGCGCCTTCACCTGCCCTGAAAAGCTGAAAAAATACCAAACTTTCTTCAATTAAAATCCTTCTAAAACAAGGGGAGTTCGAAGCCAACATCATCTTAACTTCCAGAGATAAAAGCACAGCCCATTGTAACATCAGCGTAAAGTAGTAAGAGCTGCAGATCTCTGATTCAAGTGTTATCTAATCACTTTCATTCAGAGTATGCTTGTTACCTCTCTGTAAAGTTTGCTCTTACAAAGAACTGTATTCTAGCAATTAATGTGCAGAGGCAAGTTGAAAGTACAAATAAGCAAACAAACAACAGTAAAATCTGCCTGTATTGACAAGTGCTCATACAATTCTAAGATATGTCTTCTAGCTAAAATAACTATTATTGTGCAGGTTCTCCCCTGCGGTCCAGATGGATATTCTTATGAAAAGAAACACAAATGCCACCCAAGAACAACTAACCGATCCCATAACACCCAGTTAGCTATACAATGTCAAGCTCTTTCTCTGCTAGGCATGTCTGTGGTATTATCCAACAACAGAACATTTAAAATAAGCAGCAATGCAAAATTTTCAGAATTGAAGCAAAAATTTTGTTAGCTATTTACTTTGTTCCTCAGCTTTATACCTGAACTGTTTTTAACGACAGCTTTCCTCTTACAAACATGCAGAATTAACAACAGTGAACAAAGTAAAGTTTGATTCAAATGTGAAATACAACCTATACAACAGATCTGCTGGTAGCACCTTCCATCCAAGCCATTTCTCAAGCAGCTTTAGTGCAAGTTTGGATTTTAGAGGAAAAATCTGTTAGTAAAGTACCTGTCTAGAAGGAACAGCAGGGGAAGCTGAACCGACAGATGATGGAGAAGAGGCAGCAGCTGAATCATGAAGTGGAGGGCAAGAGGGAGTTGGGGGCTGAGAATGGGATAAGCCTTTAGTAGGTAGCTTATTCTGTGTAGAGCAGAAACAGGACAGTTATCCAAGAGACAGTGACATTAGCACAGGTTAAGAGAATAATTTCAGTCATGCATCAAAAAAAAAAAAAAAAGAAAGATAGTAACTAAAATTCCACTCTTTTCTCTATTTCTGCACAGTGATGAGCCATGGAAATCATCATGGCAAAACCTTCACGGAAATTGATATTATTGTACTCAGTTTTCTTATAAAAAATATTTACAGTAGGCAGTAAGGTAAGGTAGCGCTGGGAAAAGCATAACAAAACATAAGGAATGCCAGATTGCCCTAAGAGCTACTGTTCACCAATTCATTAGAAACTGTGAGCTACCAGTGTATACTTAAGCACAAGACATGGTTTATTCTAACACATTTCTCTCGTGCTAAAGTACTCTGACTAGCTTTATGATTTAGATTTTTTTAGGTGTTTTACCTCAATTAAATTGTGCAATAATATTTAAACAAAGCTTTTTACCAGTTTCAGTGGAATCCACATTACTTTTCAGATCCACCCAGGATGAAAGGAAAGTTTAAAACAAAACCACTGCAATTTCCGCCCCGCTCCCCCCCTCCCCCCCATGAATCCTTACATGTCTTCTAACTCAGCACTTCTTCAGGTGCAGCAAAACCTAATATTCACCTTTGGAAACTCCATGTATCCAAACATTGAGGCAAGATGTGCCGCTTTCTCTTTAATGTTCTTTTTATGGAATTCCCTATTTGCTATGGTCTGAGCTCTTTTCTGCAATAAGAGCCAGGGAAGGAAAGCCAAGGAAAGCCAAGAAAAGAGAAAGAGAGAGATTTCAGTTAATGTCACATACATCATCAGAATACAGAAAGTTTGTAGAAAGACTTTTACAGTCTTATATTTAACCTAAATTCAACAGAGGAAAAAGCCAGCATATCCAGGGAAAATACAGTATACAGATTAACATATGCAGGTAAGAGAAAGGAAAAGAAATTGCTTGTCACCTGTTTCATTTTTTCCTCCAGGTGCTGAAGACGCTCAAGCACTCCAGAAAGTACAAATGCAGCAGAACAGGCAGATGCGAGATTTTCAGAGGTTTCTGACAGACTGGGCTGGGTATCTGGTTTTTGTACAGTCTTTGCTCTCCTGGCCATATGATCAGAACCACTTAAAGACTGTTTGGGTTCCCTGACCTCGTGTTCACTCCTAGCTACCACCTGAAACTGGGAAACACTTGAAGTGAAAAAAAATCTGCTTTCTGCACTAGCATGCAGTATATGCAGCTTTTAAGGATGCTTCCGAAAGCGCAGCACAGTCATGCACATAACTAGAAATCAAATGTTCTCACATCACTCTTTGCACACTATCTACTGCATCTCTGATGCTTGTGTCCAGGCACTGAAATAAATCAGTCCTACATAACTTATGCAGGCCTTGACATCCTTCTCTAGCTTTGTGTCAGTTTTTATGAATATCCCCAGATAGCATCAGTGCAGAAGAACATGACACTACATCTCCTTCTAGGGTTTTTAGCAAAGGTTTAGGGTTGTTTTTTTTAGCATCACATCTGCCTGAAACTAAACTTAAAATCAAATTGTAGGAATATCAACAGTAGTTCTTGGCATAATTCTCGATCTAGTCTGACCCAAGTCAAGCTATAATGTATTTCAGATTTAAAGCATTTTCTGAGGAGTTCAGAATAGGTCTCTGAATTTAAGTCTTTATATAAAGTAGCTTTTGAAGTAAATGAAACATTTGAAGCAGTTCAGCTTTATCAAATTCAGTCTTAAAAATGACCTTCCAGCTGGCCTTTTCATGACAGTTTTCTACTTCATTCTACCTGTCCAATTCAAATAAATACACAAATTTTCCAAATTTCTCAGAATTAAAATTAAAAAAACCTTATGCCAATCAACTTGCAGTGTGCCCCTGATGTTTCAGGATAGCACACTTGCCTTTAAAACACCAATTCTCTGCCTATTTATGAATCCACATTTTTCATCAAGCTGATCTGCAGATTTCCACTTGCAATGCAGATCTCATTTCACTGCAGACCACTCTTGAAATGCCACTACAGGATATGTACTTCCATTTAAAACTCTAATGTGAAGTGTATATCAATACTATTGGATATGAGATTGCTTTCATTGGAAGTACTAAGAGAAAATTTTAGACAATGTCTTAAAAAATTTTGCCCCATGTATATGATGCCACAAAAGAGCTTTCAGCAGAAATTCTTATCACAATTTCTACTTAAAGAAATAAAAAAACCTGGGCATCAATACCAGCTTTTCAACACTCAAGCTTTTATCAGAGACTTTTTTGCCAGGTCTCTTCGGGGTGGAAAACCCCCTTTGCCTTATCATTACAACGGCCCAAAGCATCAAGTACATACACACACAAATTTTCAGGTACTGCTGTATTTTTCTTGCATGATAAATGTAGCTACGTAATTATATTTATACAATATGGAGTCCAGATGTGATAACACAGAAATCAACAACTATGTTTTTAGGGTTTTTTTGCCACACAGTTACTAATTCTTTCAAATAGTTTCCTCGTCTGGTCAAGCAGGTGTAAAAGAGCCTTGAAGTTTAATGTTGTTTTCATAATTCTCAGCTAAATATATCTATTAACTCTGCAGATTACATCCAAATATTGTTTTATATGTTCTGTAGTTATACAATAACACTGAGTTCCCAGCAGTAAGAGAAATGGTGTGCTTGTGAAGTGTTACCCATATGAGTTCCTACCTGCCTTTTTGGTTGAGGTGGAAGAAGACTTGGATCCTTAGGTTTAGCAAAGCGAGGATTAACAGGAGGGTCAGAAGAGAGCAGGGCTGGTCTATCTATTAGCTCCTTGTAAAGCATTTTTAAAATTATAAAGACAGAGTGGGAGGGAAAAAAAGGAAGACAGTGAATAGGTTTCAAAGATCTTTTGAGGCAGAAAGAAATAAAAGCTGCTTTTAAAGACACGTTACTATGGAGCTTAACAACATGTTTTGCAGATTTTTGTCACCTACCCATTTTATTAACCCTTTCCACCATCAAAGATATACTTAAAATTCAGCACATTCAGTATTCTTTAAGAGAGGTTATGATCAAAAAGTAACACATCAAGGCTTCCTTCAATATGGCCCAGCAGACCGCTGCACACATATTGCACGCAGAAAGCTCAGGGCATTGACAAGCAGCCAGGTAGAGTGCAAACAACAGTGGTTCACGGACTGAGAAAGTCACTTGACATCTACAAAGCCTACACTTCTGGAGGAATTAAATACGTAAATAAACAAATGGATACAAGCACAAAGATTTAAGAAAGCCACCATCCTCGACAGAACCTCGACACCTTGCTCATCCTTCCTTCAGATCTTTTAGGTGACAGATCTGAACTCACCTGACTCAAACCATCACTGACTCAAGTGTGGCTTTGACCTTATCATCCCTACCTTGACAGCGCTGGATTATTTTTAAAACACCACTAGTCACACTAACAGCAAACCAGGAAAATGCTGTGGAATGTACAAATATATTCCATTATGCCTACTTTAGGAATGGAAATGGAAGCCAGACACATGTTGCAAAAAATTAGGTTCCCTTCTTACACTTTCTTAATTTTCCACAAAGAAAGATTCCACTGGATATGTAGTGTCCTTTATTCACAGAATATAGGGGAAAAAAAAAAAAAAGTCCTCCTGCAATACCATATGCAGCCAGCTTAAACTTCCATACAAAGCAAAAATTCTACAGACTGGCTTACAAGAGATTTCTAGACATTGCAATTCCACTACGCTTTATTAATATAATAGATTTTAATACATTATATTAATATGCATTAGTCAATCTATATTAGTCATATTTCTTCGCTAAGTATTCAGAGGAACACCTTTAATTTGCATAAAGTATAAAAAAAGACAACCCACTTTGAACACATAACACATCCATTTTTTCCCTTGGAAATCTGCATCATGTTCACAAGAAGGGACTACAGTTTAATTTCAGAGATTACTTTTATGCTCATCTATGACCTACCTGTCTCCGAAAAATTGTATTTGGAGCATTCTCTTCAAACTTTGCCAACAGTTGAGTTGCCATTGATTTAACTTTATTCTGGTTCAATCCTTCTCTGCCATCACTCTGTTCTTTCCCAGCATTTGTCCCTTGGCTTGAAAAGCCTGAAGCCTACAAGAAAACAACAAACTATGTTTTTCTCGAGTTTACCTATGACACTTATGAAGAGAGAGAAGGAAAGAGATAACATCCTGATCAGCAAAGTGTGAAAGGAAATACAGTCCACAGTATATTAAAAATGACACTGTTTAGCATGCAAAAATCACCAAAAAAATATTTTCTTTGGTCCAAGAGTACAGTAAAAAGAGAACATTAATTGGTGCTGGTGATGATAATGCAGGTAACTAATCAGAGAGGGGCTAGGAACCAAGCTGCAATGCAAACTCTTCAAACAAAAATTTGTTTAAATAACTGAGTTGGGAAAAGATAAAAACCAAACAAAACAAAAACCAACCCACAATACCTTAAATGTTCTTGGGTCAGAAAGAAAACTAGTGCAATTTAGGTAATGCCCTCCTCCCAACCAAATGATTTAAACAAATTTAGCTTTCCTTTAGTGCACACCACAGTAAATTCAAGGTTCTAAGGGGAAAGGCTTTTGTTCCCGCCAAGCACAAGAGGCCTTGGCCCCCTGACTCCCGCTGCCTCTGCTGCTCTGGTGCTCATCAAGGAGCTGGATACGTGCAGACACCACTGAACACCAACCTCCTCGAAGACACCAAGAAGACCTTTTCGACGTCTTTTGTTAGTCTCATTTTCTTCCGTTTTCCCTTCAACCTGAAACGGCAAAGGCAAAACAAGTTCTATGGATTACTGTAGCAGTTACCAGATTTACCCAAGCAGTTCCTCCCCGGTTATCAACTTTCATAACCAGGCAAGTGTGGTCTGGCCTGCGTTAAACAAGGCAAACACAGGTGATGGGTGCCAGCACGCGGGGGTCCTCGTTGCACTGGCACGCCTCGTCAGGCGCCCCCCCAGCTCAGCAGCATCGTTCCTCGTGCGAGGAGCCTGGTGGCCCTCGTGGCAGTTACCATTGATGTAAAAGCTGCCCTGTAACCCCTGACTGGGAGCTCTCGCTGGACTCTGATGGGTGAAAATACATGCTCGTCCACTTTGTTGAACACAGGCCCTACAATATTGGCGTTTACCTTTTCCTCTTTCAGTACTGAAGAGTTTATAATTCATAAAGCACTAGCACATCCTTGAAGAAAAAGGCATTACAGCATCAGTTATTCTGTGATTTTTAATCTAGACTACACTGGTTTCCAGATAAGTAACAAAATCCAGAAACCCCTCACTCTTTCACTATAGCCTCCACATCTCTTTTAACCTAGATATCTGCATGCAGATTATGTGTTCATAGTGCAGACGTATCTCCTTTTCTGGAGCAATTATTGTCTGCCTTAAAGGTCTGTCTCCCTTGTAAGGTTCATCTCTCTGACTATGGCTTTACATTACAGTACTTAAGCAACCAAATTGCCTATTTTGTGCTCAAGCTATGCACATATTTCATTATTTTACTGAACTAGAGATTACACAAATAATAAATAACACTTCACACTCAGCCTGCACAAACTTGCAAAATAGTCAATGCTTAAAAAATTTCTATCAGTTCTTATTAAATTCAGTCTTGAAGAACTGGTACAATGAAGAGATTTTTTGGTCTGATAAATTTCATCTTAGGTTATATTTTATGAACAATAAACTACATTCCACTTATTTGCATTTGCCCATGCTGTAACTTAGTGATTACTCAGCCAACTTAAGAAAAAAGAATAAAGAGAGAAAGATCAAAGAATACAGGCTTCCTTTTTACATATACAGTGTTTTTAATAAATCATTATGCACTGAATAGAAGTAATCCCAAACAACTTCTGGGCAAACACCAGAAGAATCAGATGACAATATTTTCATTACTTTGTATGCTTTGGTACATTGTCTTTCAAACACCAGCTCTCAATAACCTAGCTTTGCACTACCTATAGTCATTAGTCTACCAAGGAAGAGCAAACAATGTAACAGCACAATGTATTCTGCCTAATAATCTGTACCACATAAAAGCAGAATTTGCCTAAGTGAATGGAGCAAACAAGATGTTGCCTTTCAAAAATCTTACATAAAGGACTTTCATTAACATATTTACAAAGATGTGAAAGACAAAGCAATTTAATTGCCTAGCAAAAACTCCAAGAAAAAGGACTGTGCCCTTTATTGTGTAAACACCTCCATTCATTTATTAGTCTGGAGCACAGGAAATCTCAGTTCCTCTCCAGCCCAGCCCTTGCAGGAGAATGAAAAACATTATCCAGCCCAGCACACGCTGCCAGAACAGCTACCGCCACACCAGCTCCGGGCCCCCGCTTCCCAGTCTCTCACAACCTACGCCCAGATAAGGATCCCTCTTCCAGCCAAATAAAAGGACAAACTAGATGGTACGGGAAGTTTAGTAAGCGACACTGCTACCCCAGCTGGTTTTTGACTCTGTGATATGCAAGTGTTCTCCTACTGCCACACCTGGGTGACGCTCAGCACCACTTTTTGCAGGGGAAAGAATCATAAAACTGCAGCCACAGCCAAACTCTTAACTCAAGCAGTTGCTTTCCAAGGAGCTTCATTTCCCAGCTAGTTCCAGGCGGTTATGACACTCGCAAGTCTCCGTCCGAACCCAAGTACTGTGTTTCTTGCTTAGTTTCATACCCCATCCATGACAGGGCTGCAAAGCCTCATACAAAATAAGGTCTCGACAGTCCCGCTCCCCAAGCTGATTTGGAAAATACCGCTTCCACTTCTCCATTTCAAATGAGCCCCTGTAGTGTGAAACCAAAGGGGCCTGTCAAGCAAATCACCTCATGCTTTCATATAGTGCCAAGAACTATACCTCCTCGTATGACAGAAGACGTATTTCATGACAGGAGTTTAGTCAGAGAGCTGTACGGCTTAGTAATGGAAAGCCCTCCCCACTACTAAAAGTCTATTTACTTCTGCAAATAACTCATGGAAAAACAACAATAATGCGGTCATGAAAAAGGTTCTTCGTCTAAAGAAGTCACCCGCAAGAAAAAGTAATGTTTATTTTGCCTATTTGGTTTCTCACTGCTTGGTTAGCTGGGAAACATGTCACTTGGTTTTGTGTATATGTGGGTGGCAGGGAAAAGTTATTTCCTAACAAGGATATATGAGGTTACTGGACAATTGACTGTCTGCAGGTTTTGAAAATGTGTTTGTGGATGGAAAATATTCAAGATGTAAGTCAGTCTAGGAAATATCTGGAGGTTCTAGAGTAATTCTTCATGTGGAAAAAAAATAAAAATCATATTTCTACCAAAATGGAGAAGATAGCAACAAATTTAAAAAGCAATATATTAAAATACTGAGAAATGCAGTACATATATGTACACCTGAACTTTTATTAAGGACACTGAATTCCAAAAGAAGTAGGAAATCTGTATTTTTGGAGGCAAAACTTAAAGAGTCTCTGCTTAGGTGTAAATGAAGCAATACAGTTAAGCATTAAGGAGGTCTGTTTAAAAAAAAAAAAGAAAAGGAAAAAAAAAACAAAGAAAGAACTTGAGAATCATCATAGTCAAGATACATTTTATGGCTAGCCCAGGAAACTCAAAACCTGGAACAGTTTTGCATTAAGCTGTGTTTCAGAACACACAGAAGTTAAATTCATTTTGGTGGAGGAGTATATGCTGCTGTCTAACTTGTGCTGGTAAATCTGCAAGAGCTGTACTTGAGATACTGCTGCCTCTGAGCCAGGCTGTGCAGACACTCCCCATTTAGATTGAAGTTAAAATGAAGGTAGGCTTGGCTGTGAAAGAAAAGCCCCTCCTCAAGGTCTCCTTTCAGGAGAGGACCAAGTTAATGAATAGGCAGAAGGTAAACCACTTTATTACTGAATAATGTCATTAGAGTAACTTTTAAATTAAATCATATAAAACTTTTGAAGTTATAATCCATTCAGAAACATATACACAATACTCTCACTGCACACAGTCCTATGACAGACAGTATTAACTCAGGTTTCTATAACTCTTCAAGGCCCTGGAGTCTTTAATTGCAACATGTATGGGCATGGATGTGTTTTATACAGGGACATAAACAGGTCCTGTCAATAAGTTTTCATTAATAAGTGACCAAGAGAGAAAATTATATGGGGATGACTAAGAGATCATTACCTCAGTCATGCTAGTCAACCTGCCTGCTGTTTGTCACCATTGCAGGCTTTATACATCTGTAATGGTTTGAAAGCTTCCACAGCATCCACAAACTGTTCAAATCACTGCTTTCCTTAAAAAACAGCACTCCCTCCCAATCCATAAGCATTCTAGCATACCAGTGATTATCTGAACTGATATTATGGCTGTATATTTAACTCTAGGAACACAGAACTACAGTACTATTTTTCTTAAAGGTAGAAATAGCCAGAAAAATCCAAGACCTTCCTGTCTCAAAAAAACCAAACCCAAAGCTCCCTAGCATTGCACAAAACGTCCTAAAAACACCTTTTGAAAAATTTTCAAAAATAAACCATAAAAGACAATACACATAACAGAGCCAAGATCTCAAATATTTCAAGTTGAAAATGGCAACTTATAAACACACCAAATAAAACATCCTCCTCCTGTCACTTACCCACGCTGAAGACGACTGACACAGACAATGGATATGAATTCTCCCCAAGTACACCCAAATTCTCATTGTGATTTGCAATTTTGCATTTGCACAGAATGCTTAACTGGGACTATTACTAATGCTTCAGCAGTTTGACAGTGCTTCAGTTTTATCCTTACAAACATCATAATTATTGAGTGTGCATGTGTGTGTTAGCTTTGTTTACTGTGAAATCTTATTTTACTTTTTTAATATGCTCAAAAATCTTCTTCTACAGGTCTTTTAATACTGGGAGATAGATAGATATATAGAGAGAGATATTAAAAACCCCCTTATTCCTGAGCCTGACACTTTATTTCCATCATTTTAAAAGAGAAAGATTTATAGGGCAAATCTTCCTTCACAACTTACCTTTGGTACTCGTTTTCTTGGTAAAGTTAAATTGATATAATTATTAAAGATGAAGTTCGATGATTTTGCTGAACAAAGATCATTATTTTCTCCATTTTGCTTGTCGCCAGCATCTGCTCAAAAAAACAACTGCTTAGGATATTTATTCAGATTTCTTTTTTAAATACTTTGACTAAGCCAGAACTTTCCAGTTGAGTGCTGGTAGCAATTATATATAAGAAACCTAGCCAAATAAAAGTAAATACATACAACATAGGGTTGTATGTTAAAAAACGGAAGAGAAACACCCTGGAATGGACATTCTGTATGCAGTCATCCTTACCAGAGAATCACTCTAACAATCTGATACATGAACTTCATGATGTCAAGCAGCAGTTATCCAGCTGCTCCTGTTCTCTGAAACCATCAAGGACCCACAAAACCCTGGTCTTCAATCAAGTTTTTCCCTCTTTCCTTTTTTAAGCACAAGGTAACTATTGCAGACAGAAGCAGGCACGCTCACATGCCAGAATGACTCAGCTGGGAAAGGGCTCTTAAGGGCTCAAGAGCAGTGCTTGTAAGCAGCCTGGATGAAGTGCTTCCACTCCCCAAACTTGCAAGAATTGGGAGCAGTCTGGGTTCGGCTTACCTACTGCCCGCAGAGGTGTCCCCCTGAACAGTTCGTAGAACTTGGAGAGGTACATGACCATGCTGAGCTTGTCGGGCTCCCCGGCTGACCCCACCTCCTTCCCCGTGGTCACAGGGGGGATCCCAAACTCTTGCTCAGCAACGTCAAACGCCAGCTGGTTGTTTTTGACAACGTCCTCTTCGTTCAGAGCATCAAAGTCGCTGAGGGGACAACACACTGGCATCAGTGGCAATTTGCTCTCTGCCCCCCTCAGAAAGACGCGGTGCTCCCCTGCCCGCCGGAGAGGCGCAGAACAGCACCGCGAACGAGGGCACCGGCATTTCACTGGGTCAAAGCTACAGAGTCTACACAGCGCCAAAGGTAAAAGTCACATACAAATCCTGTTATTACAAATGCTGGCTTTGCCAGAAATGTGATTTAAAAGCTATTTCACCAAACTGGATTTTGATGTAGTCCCATGAAAAAGGATTCCCTTATTTATGAAGAAATGCAGTTCCTCCTCAGAAGTGCTTTTTCCTCTCCAAACACAGCTGTGGTACTACAGATTGCACCTGTTAGCAATTGACTTTTTAGTTTCAATTAGTTCTATACATCATCAAAGCCAGAAGGAGTAAATTTAGGCTAGCATTTTATGAAACAAACATGTTATATGTGCACGCACACACATGCAGAGGCACTACATTTCTTTTTAAGGTGTTACACACACAGTTTGGATGACAACCTCCTGCCCATGTTGTAACGGATCTAGCAGTGCACTAAATAAGCACATCACACATCTGGAACTGTATTATCTATCCTCTAATCCACTTTCTATGGGGCCTATTCTAAGACTCTGACCCCTTGAACAGCGTCCAAAATTCATGATTAAAATAAGCATGTGAATAAATTACAAAGCTCCAGGCAGGGTAGTTTCTTTCTCCTCATAAGGAATGTGAGTTTTTGAACCCCCAAAGAATTTCTCTCTCTCCCCGCCACCCACACACTCTGCCTATTTCTGGAGCCCGGGGTCCGCAGGCAGCCCTCTGCCCCAGCCCTGCCCACGGCCCACCAGCAGCTGCCTCTCTTGCCTGCCCAGCTTTCATCCGGCCAAGTCCTTCAGCAGTTCCATTTAACACAAAAAGCCCAAAAGATCCAAACACAATGTTAATTAAAAAGCTCGAGGTCTGTCAGCTCAGGAAGCTATAGAGAGCAGTGCTTAAGAGACATGCTCTCCACAGACAGCAAAGATTGCTTCGCTTTCTACACTCTCTCTCCCCCCGCTTATATCCACAAAACCATCCATAATTCCTATTTTTAAAAACTAACTTGAGGCAAAAAAATATCTTATTCTTACAATGTTAGCTCTTCCTCTGGCAAAGCTGCACAAACAAGCACCCTGGGTATTGCTGCTATTTTTTCCAACTTATCACACCTCATAAAAGAGCTCATTTCTTTCATTTATCCACAATAAAGGGAGACTGACAATAATTCATTCGTGATGCCCAAGTCCGTGTACGAAGGCAAGACAACGTATCCACTGCATTTTGGAGACTGGTGAGAGGACAGAAGAGTCACCCCACCACAGAATGCATCAAGCAGGCCCAGTAACCCAGTGCCAGCAACTGGCTTTTCCTGACACTTGTTAAACACTGACCCTCTTGTATCTAACCAAGGAACCTTACAAAATACTCATACGTAAGAAGTCAGGTCTTGTAGGGTTAGGAGCCCAGAAACACTGTCAAAAAGGGGAATGCTGGCTTACATTCAATCCTTACAGCAGTTAATTTTCAAGGGCTAGTCCTTGTTGCACAGCCCACGTGCAAGGGCACTGCACTCTTCTGGACAAAGAGTTCTGCAAAGCCACCACCTCCTGTGCACCTCCGTGGCCCAGCGTTTCCCTACACGACTGTCACAACCACCACTGCAACAGACCGAGGACGGCTCAGTTAAGGTTCATCCAGGTATTTCTGTAACTCATTATGTGCCATTACGGCTGTGGTTTTAAACATACACTAATAACCTGTCTCCAGGGACCCAGGAATGCAACTCTCACGTTCTCCAAGCACTGCAATTTTTGTTTTAAATAGCCATGTGACTCCTACAAACATGATCATAAGTCATAAAGTTCAAAGCCTTCCTAGCTCTTTGAAAGCGTATATATTTCATTTTAAATGGCACAAAGGACATACAGAAAAACCAAAGCAAAAACAACCCCACCCTCTCCATCCCCCAAACCTGACAATGGTGTGCACCTCCTTGCAAAAACCAGCAATAGAAGGGGACCGTAGAGTATCAGTGTTCTGGTTAGTCTTACACTATACTTCGGTAAACACTTAATACATCCTACACTCAAGGTCTTGACCTACAGATGTCACTTACATGAGGTCAGGTCTGAAGCGATGGATAATTGCACACAATGCAAGGCCACTTTTCCAGGAGGTAGTCAGGTCTGTAATGTTAACATTACGGTACCCTTCTGTCTGTTTCTGACACCAGGTCAAAAGCTTGTTAGGTCGAATATCTGACTCTGCAGTTACAGTGGAGAGCAAAAACATTTCGGTCAGTTTCTGTATGCTCAGAAGGCTCCAAATATTAAGCCACAGCAAACACGAGATGTAACATACCATGTCTCGAGAGATTCACTGATCTTCTAATGGAGCTTACTCTTTCAAGAGGACATTGTTGTAACTCATTGGTAACATATAATTGCCTCACCTACAAGTACAATCAATTGGCAGCATAATGTTAGAATTGCTTGGAGAGAAAAAAAAAGAATTTTCTTTCTAGGTTAACTTTATCAACAGCTGGATCCAAATTAAGGAGTCTCCTGAAGATTTTGTTTATACACTAGCACTACTTGTGGCCCTATTTCTCCTGGACAAAAAATTGACTGTGATTTCACAAGCAAGCCTTTTAAGTACTGACCTGGTGAGGCCGCACACAGCTTGAGTTCAAGTTCGGGTATCTTGTTCCCGGGTCAATGGTATACTGGTCAAAGTTCTTGTTAATATTTTCAGGGGTAGTCTGAGGCAAGAGTCGATAAATGCTCTCTCTTATAGAGAAAAAAGATGCAAGAAATATTGATTAAAATAAATATTTATTATATAAAGAGTATTTTATTTTTTGCAGCTACCTGCACCTTATGATTCTTCCAGGGCAAGTGTTATGCACTAAATGCATAATGCATCCTTAAATGCATAATGCATTTCTTATCTCTGCTCAGCAGAACAATGATGCCAGACAGAAAAAGGACAACAAAAAGACAGACTCTTAGAACTTATGCCCATATTTTCCTGAGGCAGGAAGCAAGCAAGAGGAAGGGAAAGGAAAAAAAAAAAAAAAAAAAAAAAAAAAAAAAAAAAAAAGGAGGTTACATCATTCAATCATCTGGTTTTGCTTTAACCTCCACCCAAGGAGTAACTTCTTTACCACATAGCAGTACTAAATCCCATCATACTGTAATTCCTATAACCACCACAGCCTTTTTTATTATGCTGTTCAATTTTCCATTTGGGACTATGCTGTGTTTGAGTCAGCCCACTGGCTTCTATCTTAAAACTTCTCAAAGCACTGTACTTAGTAATGCTTCTACTTGCATAACCACAACCATGACTATTTCTATTGTGTATCTACCCTGAAACAGCCGGGGCAGCTGTAGCGGAGCAGGGCAGTTGCCATCAGGACCAAAGTCAGAATCTTCAATCATCAAATCATGGTGACACCAGGATTGCTGGTATACTTAAAAACAGATTTTTTTTGCTCTGCTCAAAAAGACATTACATAAAGCAGCTTATGACACAGTTTTATAGCAATTCTCCTTTGCCACACGTTTAGCAGTCTAAATAAAGAGGGCTTCAGGACTACTAAGCTAAAACACAGAGTCAGTCACAGATACCAACTATGAAAGCTGTTAGTGTTAAAGTATTCATTTAGACTTGTTTCAGGAAATTTTTTTTATTTTTTTTTAATTTAAAACAACAGGTGCCGAAATGTTTGGAGGGTTCGTTTTTTGACACAAAGTATCTTTTTTTTTTTTTTATTTCCTTAAGGATCACACTTAATTCTACTCATTAGTGACTTAAATTAGTGATTTAAACCCATGTCAGGCACACTGCTGGATCTCTGTATTAGTGTGCAGAAGCTTACAGAGCAACAGCCTACTGCTATTTTAAATTATTCAGTAACCTGAAGGAATGGATAATTTCAACCCAATGCCATTGCAGTGAAGAACAATATTTCTTCTTTTGGCATTGTGAATTCCACTGCCTTCTACCAATACTGCAACTCTTCAAAACAGTGGAAATTATGGAGAAGAAAAAAGCAGCACTCACCGTTCAGCAAGGACTTCTAACGGGGGTTTTCCTTGAGCCCAGCTCCGTACCATCCATGCAGTATCAAAAGCAGCTAAGAAGCCTCTTGCACAGCCCGTACCCATTGGCCAGAAGGGCTGTAAGAAGCATTTACATTTTAATTCCTTGTATTTCTTAAGGTCTTATTACAAAAGTAACTTGCAATGTGAATTTGGAGTCTAGGGTTCCATACTGTCTTAGAAAAATAGCCCAGAAAGAGTTAAAATATGACATAGCCAACTCTTGTAGTTTTTAGATGTTTCTCTCCTCCAAGTCTTAGGTAATGAAAAAGACTGCTTTAACTTTGTCTTTTTTTTAACTTCTATATTTAAAAACAAATTTCTTAACCTCAAAAGGTAAAACCTGAGGGAAAAAAAAAAGACTCAATACTCAAGAATTAATCAAGGAAAAAAAAAGGGAAAAAAGATGCCTTTCTTGTCATCTCCTAGTTTTGCTTTGGATTGATCTTTTCAAACACTTCAGGCTGTCAGCACGAGTTATAAAAAAAAATAGTAGTTGCAATATATACTTTTTACTTCAAAAAGAGAAAAAGAGAATTTATTAAGGCAAAGAGACTGCAATAAAAATTTGGACCAAGTTCTTCTCTGTGATGGAAGTGAGGAAAATTACGCCATGCACCCAAGCTGAGGACACACAACTCACAGTTTTCAGACAGAAATACAACTTGCATAAAGCAAAACAGGATCTCAGCCAGGGAGACTGCCAGCCAAGCATTAGTTATGGCATAAACTATGGCATAAAAAAAGAAAAAGGAAAAAAAAAATCTATTCCAAAGAAGGTACCATTGTTTCAGGACATGTAAGAGAGGACAGTTTGTTTTGGAGGATAGATTGAAAGGCTGGATTAAGAGAAAACAAAACAAAACAAAGACTCCTTGGAGAGCATTCCAAGATATACCTCAAGCAAACTATCTCCAACAAGCGCCACCAGGAGCTGATGTCTGTGCCTCTCTCTCACTAGTGCAGCGTTTTCAGATGCATACATGGAAGTAAAATCAAACATTGCTACATCTGGTTGCCCATAGTGATTAATTGCAAAATCCAAGGATGGCAGCTGGTAATTGGTTGCAAAGTCAGCAGCTTCTCTCGCATAGGACAGTAAATTGTTCTGGTTCACATTTTCCCCACAGAGGAGCAACTCAGTATCAATATAGTCCTGCAAGGAGAGAAGCATACAGGATTAGATACTCCAGCTATCCTCTCTGGATCGGAACATTGCAGTCTCATAGCATCAGTGTTGCAGCTACACATCTCACAGCACAAAGAACCAAGTGAGATTTGTCATCTCCTTCAAAAAGTTAATACACAAGCATAGGTTACCGTAGTGCCCCAAACAGGAACGCCCTCTATGCCAACACTGAATAAGCACCTTTATTTGCAATAGAAGTTTACAGTGCCTCCCAGTTGCTCGGTTATGTGTTAGTTTCATAACGTTACTTCCCTCCCATCAAAAGATGTTATCATCACCACCGCAATGCTTTTCTGCATGTGTGCACCCCACATCTGAAACCACACGAGAGCAGAAGTGCTGATGGACCGATGATACACCACGTGGGTCTCGGTCTGAAGGTTTGACTTAGCATCTCAGTAGCAACACACTCAAACTTAGATCTTAGAAGCTTTTCTGTTGTTCTGCTTTAGGCTGGGGGTTTTTTTGGCCTTTGTGGTGAAGGACCCTGCCTTTATAGGTCATCCTACTCAAAGCCAGTGATTATTAATACGGCTGTTTCTATTTACAGCTTAATCATGGATGAGACCCCTAATCATAGGGATGATACCACAGAACCGCTCTTAGCCCAGTTGTTTTCGACAGACTGGTTTTGTTTTGTTCTTTGTGTTGGGGTTTTTTTTCCCCTCTCAGACCTGAGCAGGTCAGGAAAACAGCCCTGACGGGCCACAGCTGCTGCCTCTCTTCTTCTCCAATCTCCCCACAGATCTCCTGGGACTGTGCCCACCTACAAGCAGCCCCGGGCCCACCTCCCGCTCCCCACGCATCCTGCTGGGGGCTGCCCCCTTCCCTTCTCCCACCCCGGCTGCTCTGTCCAGGGAGACCCCGTCCTGCAGAAGGGCAGGAAATTGTGGCACGGAGCGTCGTGGTCCATCAGAAAGCCAAGAAGCCTTCTGAGAGCTCCCCACAAGTACTTCCTTCGGGAAATTATACTCAACTGTTTTGGCACCTTCTTATTTTGCAAGAAAAATTGACCTCTCTTGGGTTTCCAGGAAGACCATTTTAAATGGTGCCAAAACACTTTATTGAAACAAAAGAAAACACCCCCCCAAATCTCACAAAAGGAGAAAAAAAAAAAAAAAAAAAAAAAAAAAAAGGGCTCAAAGTCCCAAGTACCTTTCAAAGTTCAGGCCATCGAGTTTACGGCCTCCGCCTATCATGTTTCACCCACTTCAGAGAATTTGCAATTTAGCCTGGGGTAGGTTTTAACACTTCCTCATTTGCCTGATAAAACTGGACATAGCTGTTCTAAGTTCTCCTTTAAATAAATAAGGTTTTTATTTTCTGGTGAGATGACCACACCAGGTATTTCCAAGGTGAGTCAAGATTCCATTTCAGCCAGTTTCAGAAGGGACAAATTTAGAAAGTATTGTTTTCAGTTCCCTACAGAAACTTTGTGCTGACTGGAAGGAAAAACAAACAAACAAGTCAGACTAAGACATAAGTGATCTGAGCCTTAAAGAAGTGATCTAGTAAGTCTATAAACACCCTCTATAACATACAACAATGTTTACGTTAATATGCACACTTATTCTGTTCCAAGTAAACAAAATAGGGTTTTAGCCAGCATTTTTACATACATTAATAATCACTCCTTTGTCCAGAAGAGACTGCTTTTTTGCTGTCATCACAAAATAATGAGTGCTATCTTTGTAGTAAACAATATTCTCCAGGTCAATTCCTGAAAAGAGACAATACATCTGTTATGAAGTACAGCGCACTGTCTGTGTCATTTACTAACAATCCCCACAGGTGTGTTTCCTTCTTGGGATACATTCACTTTCCCAGCTGGGATGAAGCATTAGTGGACAAGATGCTCTAAAACAAAACAAAACAAAACAAAACAAGAGGAGATCAGCCTTACCCCACAAGAGTTTGTCTTAGCATAATTTATTTAGCATCCTTTTAAGGAATAGCCAGTTAACTACAGCCTTAATCTTCTGAGGTAGAAAAGGGGAGCCAAGGGAACAAAGTGTTTTTTAGGTTGCTAGGGCTCTGGCACTGGGTCTAACCAGGAGTTTGGGTTTCTATTATTTAAAAAAAAAAAAAAAAAATCAGCTGTAAATCAAGAATGGAATTGCTTTTACTGACAGTGGATGCAACTATTCTGAAACCCCTTTTCATGCAGATGTATTTCACAGTTTATATTTTAAGTACTTATGGCAGATTCCTGTCTAGTTCTTTTCAGTTTATCAGATCTACACATCAAAAAACAAGAATAAACTCCTCCCAGAAGGGTAGAGCCTTTTTCACAGGGTTTAAGCTGTTCAGTATGTGAACGGATACAAACAAAACAAACCATGTCTTAGGGGAAATCTTTGGGCACTGAAAATGCTCTTCTAAATTTGTTCAACATAGCAGACATTTTTACAGTTGAGAAAAATTTAAACATTAAAACAAGCTATGATGTGGCCACGCCCAAGTTAAAAAAAAATTAAAAAAATCCCACTGTACCATAAATGGACACCTCCATCTGCAAGATTCTGACATCAACAGCATTTTATCACTTTTTTTTTTTAATACAATATATTTAAACTGACGTTAATAGGAACAGGAGGGTGGCCTGGCAGATAAATAATTCCTCTATTGCCTCTTGTATTTGGCTGTGGGGAAAAAATGAGGATGCACCCACCCGTTTCTTCCTTAAGGTCCTGGAAGAACTTCTGATTGAAGATGAAAGCAACACCACTAATTTCTTCTACCTTGGCTTCTGCAGTTGTATTTCTATTTATAAAATTGGCAGTGATAGCTATAGCCAGCTTTCCACGAAACTCCTTCCTCCTGAAACCTGGTAAGCAAAGAAAAGAATTAAAACCACTGGAAACTTCACATCGGACTTTCAGGGAGGGTCAGCTCAAGGCAGCTCAGTCTCTTTCCTATGTCTAGTCCTACACCTCAAACAACACAACATCAGCAGATTCCATCATTCCTCCAAAATTCCCTTGAACGCAAAGAGTCTTTTCTCCCCACTCCCAGCTCCAAAACTGGAGCTGTACTGCATTCGAGAGAAAGCCTCACTAAAAAGCAATAGGTCTGGGGGGAAACTATGGGAAGAAGTTGAACATAGGAAGAAGTTAAGGACTGCAAAAGATAAGCAGTCAAAAGCAGCAGAGAGATCCGAAAAACAGAAACCTCTATAACAGTGCTTAGGTGCACACACTACCAGCTAATGAGATTTTTCAAAGATATCAGGGGGTTGAAAAAAATTCAGTGGCTTAACTGTTAGATTTCCAAGGTGAGACCAACTGTGAAGTTACTTACTCTCTCACTCTATCCTAGCTTTCTCTTTTCACAAAAAAAAACCCCACTAGGCCACAATCTTGCAATCACACATTTAAGTTTTTCCCTCTGCATATTCCCCTTATCTGTAAGTAAATTATGAAGTAGGACAGAGGGTCCTTAGGGTATTTTTAGCCAATTGCAGATGACTTTGCAGAAAATACATGTATTTTCTAAGAAGAAATAAATCGGCTGTGAATTTTTGTCTCTGTGCTTCTTGATATGCTCTTGTTAATTCATTGGTATAAATTTAATATATAACAATACCAGCTTCTGTATGTAAACAATCTTCAGTGCACAAATATTCTCTTAGATCCTGGTACTACAATAACCATTAAGTTCTTAATAGACTCTGCAGCTGAGGCAAGAATAATTTCGCTTTGCTGATACCTGACCATTTAAACAGTCTTTTATGGGAGACAGCTGGACAATAGTGTGGGGAAATTTCTAATAGAGCATTACAAAGAATTAACTCTAAGCATATTGTGGTTGGCAGATACAAGAATAAGCAAACTATGAAGCTAATAAAAAAAGGAAATAGTGTACTTGGTGAATTGAAACTAACATGGACATAATTAAAGCTATGAGGGGAATATATAATTAATTAACAGGTTTGTTCATGTGATACAGGAGCACCTTAGCTAGCATCTTGCTAAGACGACAGCTCAGGTGGTCTGAATTCTCAGCAGTGCCTCAAGTTCATGAAGCATTTCCCCCCCTTTCCCCCACCACCTTAGAGTTATTTATTATCTTCTGGTATCCAAAGTAATTGCTTCTGCAGTTAAATCACCTCTATAAAAGAGTGATACCTCTGATGCCTTCATTAAGTACCTGGCAGTCACAGTTTGGTCATTAGTTCAAACATATAGTGCAAATTTACAGCACAATAGCAAAGACCATGCAATTCCTGACATGTATCGTGTCAGCCTCCTTAAAGTTAAATCATCATGTAACTACTTAACCTTGAAGCAAGCCCCATGGCATCATGATGCATTTTGGAACCAATGCAGATATACAGTGCTGAGAATCAGTAATGACATAAAATGTCTTTATTTTGAGCTACAGCTTAACAACAAAAGCAGAAGATACCACATGAAAAATAGTTTCCACATGAACTTCACTGGATTGAAAGGTAGCCTGTTGCTTTGTGTTCTCGTCTGACTTTCAGGCCTTCCAAAATACCCTAAAGACCATTAATATGGCTAAAAGCACACATTCACCTACCTTCTAATGTATTCCTGCGGCCATCTGCACCAATAATAACATCAAATTCATACTCTGACAAAGGGTGATCCATGGGGAGAAATTCAGCCCTCCAACCTATCTCTAAAAACACAAAGAGTAATATTTATTCATTCTTCAGTAATACAATGGGGAAGTGTTTTCAGAGTCTGAAGAAAGGGCATTAAGAGAAACAGTCCATTTCTTATTCAAAGGGAGCTGAATTCTGCCTCAGTTTGATGCAGGGAAGTTCTGCTGTGGTGAAAGATATGCTTAGGCTGTATTAGCAAGGTCCCAAGCTCGTAAACTGACAATAAAAATAACGGAAGCCTTCATTTGTATCACCTAATGCACTAAACTTCCTCAGACCGATATCACAAGAATATGCCTAAGCACTTCGTTCTCACAGAAACAGCCCCACAATGACCTTATCAGGACAGTACATATATGTGGTAACAGCAAGGAAGGGCTGGGTTTTAAAAGAAGAAAAATAGCATTCCATCATCAATACTTTTAATTTCTATTTAGAAGACAATTAAACAGAAGCATACTCACAAAGCTAAACTTAATCTTTGCATTAACACAGAGCTGATTAAGTGAAAATGTTTGTATTGTCCATATTTAAAAATTATATATGCTTTAGCTACTTAAACCAATACATTTGTTCTACTGTCCCTATATGACCATTTAAAGAGAGATAGCACAGTATTTCAATTAAAGTAAAATTTTAAAATATTCTATTGCTACTACACCCTAAATACTAATCTTCTAAAAAAAATCAGAACGAAAGAATGAGAAATCTTTATTTTATTTTAAAATCTTGCATAAGATGGCTGGTACGACTCTGTGTGCCAGTGGGAGTTATATCAAATGTGAAAGCAAAATGAGGCCCAGGGAGCTTAATCCATCCTCAATATTTATGTTATCAATCAAAAATTGTTTTTGCAAGAAGATACCAAAAAGCCACACCAGACTCCCTACAAAGCCTCAAACGCATGCCAGAAGGCATAGTGCAAAACCTCAACTTCTCAGACTAGGTCATGTTTTAGGAATTATCAGTGCTCTGTCGCAGTGATACTTATAATGCATATGACTGCATATAGCAAACCTAGCCCAATAAGAAGAGAAAAAACCTGCCACTTCTTTAAACAGAATTCAAATTCCTTGAATGATTTCATATAATGTCTGACATAAAAAGAAGTTACTGTGAACAGAAATACACTATGATAAACAATACTTTGGTTTTCTTGATCTTCAGGAGGTTCCAGGACTTTCACAAATTCTAGATTCACATGGATTTCAACTCCTAGTATAAGTGCAACTTTGAAGAGGATAAGTTGAAGTTGTCGAATACCTGCAGACAGCGAGTAACAAAGATGTATTTAATATATGAGCAATCACAGCTGCTACCAGCATGCCACTCAACTGATATCCATCGTTAACACAAGCACGCAGCATTCTTATTTCCCATAATGTGACAAATGCAAACATAGCAACCACCACAGGATGCTGTCCTCTTGTCTCATCTTCCTCTTACAGCACCATCTCGTAGGTAATAAAACTCATTCCAGGGAGTTTTAGAATACTGTTTCAGAGCTTTCCTTCTTAATGATATTTAAAAGATCTGCTAACCAATATGCTGACCATTTTAGGACAGAAAATTTTACAGCATATTTCCCTGTAAAATATCCCACTTTTGCATATTTTCTCATTAGATTAAGGGTTAAATATACTTTCAATGTTCTAGAATGAATATCAATATTCTTCACACTTTGTAATAAAAACCTATTGTTTAACAAATCATAGAATCATAGAATGGTTTGGGTTGGAAGGGACCTTAAAGGTCATCTAGTTCCAACCCCGCTGCCATGGGCAGGGACACCTTCCACTAGACCAGGTTGCTCAAAGCCCCATCGAGCCTGGCCTTGAACACTTCCAGGCCAACAAAAAAGCTAACTAAAAAGCTTTTTTCCCAGACTAACAAAAAAGCTGCTCCATAAGACTGTCATTTGTTCAATTGCCGTTTTGCTTAAATGAGATCTTTATTTTTTCCCCCTCTGTGTGTGTGCATGCATGTACTCGCACATGTTTAAGGCAGATGAGCTTTCTGCCAAATCAAGAAAGTCTCCATTCATCTTCTTTCTTTGGTACACCTCTTATCTGAAGCGTGCCCATGCCCTCAGATACTTACTGATGTGATCAATAGATCCTGCACAGAATTTTCCATAAAATTTCTTTGCTCCCAGTCCCCGGAGGTCGTGGATTGTATATGGCCAAAGATGCAACACATTGTTTCTTGAAAAAGTGTCCCGCTTCTCCACGACGACAACTTTGGCTCCCAGGAAGGCAAGTTCTATGGCAGTCCGCAAGCCACATGGGCCACCTCCAATAATTAAACACTAGCAGAGAAAAGGAGGAGTCTTACATAAGGTTTTGTATTGACTTCCACATAGTTTCTAACTTAGTCTATTGGTACTGCTTGATATTCAGCTGGACTTATGCTACTGAGAGTGTATTCAAGTAATCTATTTAAATCAATAAACATTCAAATTTTGTTTGCATGTGGTGTTCAGTCAATTTATACGAGAGGAAAAACTGTGCTTCATGCAGACATAAAAGCATCTGAGAAAAGGCATAACAGAAGAAACAGCAAAAAGCTAAACACTTGAGCATCTGCTTGTACATTTCTAACTCACTTGCATTTAGTGTCGCAAAAGTGCTTGCATAAACAGGATTACAGCTACATGAAAGGGAGGGGAAAGGAAATAAGTGGTCTTTTTTTTGTTTTGAAGAGGGAATTGGTGTACATTTGCTACACTTGTTAGACAAATCTATGATGAGCCCGTAGTCTTACGGTATTAGTTACTTTCTATTTCAAGCGAGGGCATATCCCGAATGTAACAGCCTAGTTCACCTCCTGCTGTAAAGCAGGGCACGTCAAGAGAGCTCAGCAGACTCGTCCTGCTTCACCAGCGCCAGGGAACTCGGCCTGTCCTATTCCATTTCACCCAGTGGTCAACATCCTCACCTTCAGGAAGATCACATTTTAGGAGCTTAAATCTAAGTCTGGGTGACCTCAGAAGAACTGTTTCAGAAACAATTACAGAGAAGTCTCACCCAGACTTTAGCTGACAGCTGTAAGTTTTCACAGACTAACAAGCAAAGGATTTCCAGAAAGCAAGCTAATTAAAACTCAAACATATCTAATGCTTACATTTTCCTGACCGATTACTAAAACCTGATTAGAAACAGTCTAATAGCTGGACAACGTTATTGTTCCACACACACGCCCTCATCCCAGACCCCTCAAAACCCACACAGACTTCACAAAACCTATGCCATCAGTTCAAGCACCGGGCTCAGCCCGAGCAGAGGGGAGAGCTCTGGCTCTGAGGCCGAGCTGTGCCACGTTACAAATCCAAACCCATTATCTCACACGCCAGACATGCTCCTGTGCGTCCCGCACACATAGCCAGACAGTGATTACAGTTTCAAAGCAAGCACGGACTGTATCTGGAGGCTCGTTGGATACGAGTCTGGTTCCCATTACATTTCAATTTCGTAAAATAGAGTCATTCATTTATTTTGGTTTGTTCGTCATTTGTTTTCAAATTTAACAACTTAAGCAAAAATTCTGGTGCTGACTTTTGTCCATGACTTTTGTCCAACCCAATTGTAAAAGTGCAAAAAGTTTTTTAAAAATTTAATAAGTAATTCAAATTCCCACTGAAAGGAGAGCTCCTGTGAAATACTTTTGCTTTGCTTTAGGCAAGTGTTTTGTTAACTAGAGATATTAAATAAGTTAAAGTTAGGTTGTTGCATTAGCCACTTGGCTTTCTTCCTCCTAAAATAACATATTTAATTCATAATTTCTTAAGAACACTCCTCACTACATGCTAAATATTAAGAAAACATCAACAGATGTAATTATATAAAGGAAGAAAATGGAGTGCAGATGTTATCCTGACTCAAGAGGATCACTGGTGGAGTCTGGGTCAGCTCTTTTCTGCACATGCTTGCTATGATTAAGATGGGAACTCTGAACTCTGACAAGTAAGTGGCTGTCTTCACAGCTACACAGTTGTCCAGTAGTGTTTAGCAAGCAGTTAGAAACATTTTACAAGTAAAGACTATACATGGGTTGATAAGGTGGGGTTGTTTTTTTGGCTAACAAACTGTATTATATATAAATAAATGCAACTTTTTAAAAAAGCAGTCTTTTGAGATTTAGTCATAGTGGATCCTGCCAAGTAATAAAACCCACACAGAAAATACTCTTAGTTCCTCCTGGTGCTCTGCAACACAGCATGTTATAATTTTAAGGAGGATTCTGCCCTCTCCCCTCCTCCTATCACCATTGACAAAATACCTTCCTAATTGCCTAGAGACACTGAAAAATGATTGTGTATTTACCATCATCCATGGTTACCTTCCATAAACATATTTATCTACGTCTCAGAACTATTTGTTCTTTGATTTATTAAGGATGCTTCCTGCTGGTGGAGAGCTTACTCTTGGCACTTTGTCATCTTTTTTTTGAAACTTCTGGGGTCAAACCCAGCACAAAACCCTGGCAAATCTAATTCCTACTGTGTTTATATCCTTACCTTTATTAAGTAAAGAAAGGGACCGTACCACTGTCCTGTCCCTGCCCTCCCTCCCCAGCTCTCTGCTTGCAAAGTCACAGGAGAAACCTCCTTGTAGTCAGCCTAGAACAAACCTTGAATGGCTTCCTATTTTCACCTCCTATTACCGCCGTCTCCTGGCTCATCAGGGGCTGCTTTTGAAATTAATTCCTTGCAATTTAACAGATTGTGACAACCGACATCACATACGGAAGTCTCAAATGATCAGTCCTGAAATCTAACAAACAGGGTTGGACAAACACCAACAGTTTCTTGACAACCACATCGCCATTCACAGCTCAACTGTCTTTTAGTGGTGCCAGATCACATCCTAAAAAGGTAAAGGGTAATTTGACTTTTCAAAGCATCTTCTGCAAATTAATCAAAGTAACAGTTGCTGAAGAGGACTGACAAGGAGCTTTTGCATATTTCTTGTTCAGGCTGGAAATGAAGGGAGAAAGACTTGTATAGATTACAGAGCAGCTTATGCAAGAATAAGATCACAAATAGACTTGTGTGACCTGTCTGAAAAATCAGTATCATGTTGGATGTTCTATTCTGGTTTACTACCAAGAGTATACCATGTTAGTGCAAGATGGCAATACTGAGAAAAGACATTTCTCTCAGTGAAAACCTCATAGTATCTTCTGCCTACAAATGTAAACACTTCCTGTCAAATGAGAAGCTTCATTAAATTTAATACACTCCCCAAGAACACCACCTACGTTACAAGACAGGAGCAGGCAAAAGTACAGAAAGAAAACATGAGGATGGAGAAAACAACACAGATATGCATTCATGTGGTAGATTAAAGCACATGATATTAAAATGCCAAGTTTCCACCTTTATCCTTTATGAAAACAATTTATCTCTGCACAAATGCTCACAACACTGAGCCCACATCCTCTAGAAGAGGAAACGCACATACTGAGAAAGGGAGCCGCGACCAGGACTGCGACCAGGCCGTTCCCTGTCCGCAGCCCAGCGCTGTGCCCGCGAGTTCCCCAGCCCAGGGGAGAAAACCCGGGTGCCATGAACGCCCTGCACGCACCCGCAGAGTGGCTTGCCTCACACAGAAACCTGCGCTCCATCGCCTCATCAGCAACAGGACCACGTAAGGTTACGTACATCAAATTTCCTGCATCAAACTCCTGCTACGCAGTAACTGGCAGTACTGAAGAGACTGCCCATAAACACTAACTCCTACAGGCAATGGTCACCATGAGTACTTTTAATGAGAATTTTATGTGAGCTAAATTCATCTACTCTTCTTGCAAATACCCTGGATATGAATGATGCCAATTACTGGTTACGATAAATGCAACAATGAAACTTTCACACTTACGATATAAATTATCAGAAGTAAATGGACATGCTGGTTTGAGTTAAAACTTCTGCAAGAGCATTTTTAGAACACCAGTTACAAAATTCCCATTGAAGAGGACTAATGAAAGTTTACAGGCCAGTAATAGTTGCTTAGTGATAAACTTAGGAGTATTTCAGTTTAAAATTACAAATACTAAGTAAAGCATAGAAATTTTTCTACTTCAAAATAAAACACTAATAAGCCCACAGATGTGTTATAGAAGTTGTCTACTTAAGCTGCTAAATACTGTGTTTCTACAGTACTGTTAAAAAGTACTGTACTTTTCCCTAAAATATAATTGTTTCTGTACAAATTTGTCCCACACTGTAAGCAAGCACACCGCTCATGGCATTATTTATCTTCAGACTGAAATAGAGCACAAAATTCATGTATTTTTTTGCTGGTACAATTAAAAGATATCAGAAAGTTTCACCTGTAAAAATACAAACATACACAGCATTTGGTAAGTCTCATAAGCTTGATTCTGCTCAAAGGTCAATCTGACTCTAAGAGATGCTACTTTCTCTCTATTAGTATGTTTAAGAATGGCAGTGCCTTGAAAATCTCCAGGAAGTGTTTCTACACTAAGAGCAGCATTTCGTGTTGAGCTAAATGTAAGCAGAAGTTACTTCTCCAAAAGCAGAATGACTTTTGTGCCAGGCACAGGTTTTCAATATCGTCTCCTGTCTGGATGTACAAATATAACTTCCAAAATAGAAGGGGAGGAAAGGGAGAGAGGGAAGTGAAGTAGGGGCCTCTTGCAACCCTTCCCGTCCCCCACTATTAAATCAGCAGCCTGTGAATCCAGACACCTACATCCCATTCTTGAAAAACCATACGCAGTTTAACAGCTGAGAATTTGCAGAATGCCTCTATTGGTCTTCACACAGTAAAGTAAGCTTACAGAAACAACTGAGGTTTTGAGAGAAAGGAGGGGGAGAGCAAGAATACCAGCACTATGTTTAACAAAAACCAAAGTAGCATTCCACAATGACCTAGTCACAAAAAACTCATTCACCTTAATAACTGAAAGGCCAAATCTACTCATGGACCTTGCAAAAGGGCCACCAAAATGATCAGGGGGCTGGAGCACCGCCTTGTCCTGGTTTTGGCTGGGATAGAGTTAACTTTCTTTCTAGTAGCTGGTATAACGTTATGCTTTGGATTCAGTATGAGAAGAATGTTGATAACAAACCGATGTTTTCAGTTGTTGCTAAGTAGTGTTTAGACTAAGTCAAGGATTTTTCAGCTTCTCATGCCCAGCCAGCAAGACGGCTGGAGGGGCACAAGAAGTTGGCACAGGACACAGCCAGGGCAGCTGACCCAAACTGGCCAACGGGGTATTCCATACCATGTGACGTCATGTCCAGTATATAAACTGGGGGGAGTTGGCCTGGGGGGGGATCACTGTTCGGGAACTAACTGGGCATCGGTCACCAAGTGGTGAGCAACTGCACTGTGCATCACTTGTTTTGTATATTCCAATCCTTTTTATTATTATTATTGTCATTTTACTATTATTTAATACCATTATTAGTTTCTTCCTTTCTATTCTATTAAACTGTTCTTATCTCAACCCGCAAGTTTTACCTTTTTCCTTCTGATATTCTCCCCCCCTCACTGGGGGGGGGCAGTGAGTGAGTGGCTGCGTGGTGCTTAGTTGCTGGCTGGGGTTAAACCACGACACTCCCCTATGAGGACAGGCTGAGAGAGTTGAGGTTGTTCAGCGTGGAAAAGAAAAGGCTCCAGGGAGACCTAAAGGGGGCCTATGGGAAAGATGGGGAGGGACTCTAACTGGGACTGTAGTGACAGGATGAGGGGTAACAGTTTTAAACTGAAAGGGGGTGGATTTAGATTAGATATAAGGAAGAAGCTCTTCACTGTGAGGGTGGTGGGGCACTGGAACAGGTTGCCCAGAGAGGTTGTGGATGCCCCATCCCTGGCAGTGTTCAAGGCCAGGCTGGATGGGGCTTTGAGCAACCTGGTCTAGTGGAAGGTGTCCCTGGCCACGGCAGGGGGGTTGGAACTAGATGATCTTTAGGGACCCTTCCAATCCAAACCATTCTGTGATTCTATGAAATGTAAAAAAATGTTAGCTCGCAGCATTTACATGCTCACAGTCAAGGATTATGTACCAGCTGGTAGTAGTATGAGGGTGTGGTATGCAACCAAACAGGACCTCTTTGCACAGTTAAGAATAGATAAATCCCGTTGTAGCTCAATGCATTACACTGTTATCATCCAACTCTAAGTCCCTCACTCCTCTCCTGCCCAAGGTACCCAACCACTAAATTTGTCCTGGAAAATAAAAGTGTGTTCAACTATGACCCACTCTCCATATGCTCTTGGGATGAAGACAGAAGCTACAATCACTCCAGGAATTCAAGATTTTCTCATTTCTACCTTTCAGTTGTTTTGGAGATGAAAAAGAGGAGATCGGTTTTAGACTCCAGCTCAACAGCAACTGGATAGACACAGAGACACCCTTCATTGGCCTAAGGCACACCAAGTCAGAAGCACCACTTCTACTCCTCAGTGGAAATGCACACATATACTAGTGAAAAAATAGTGAAAATGATCTGCCTAAATTATTTAACTTCCTTTATCTTATAAGTAATATTTACCCAAATCACCAGTTGGAAATCAAAACCTATAGGAATGGATCTTGCTACTAGACATGAGCACCAAGGGGTGGCTTTCCCCACGCGCCTCAAAGCCCTGCCTGGTGCTGCAGGTGCCTCCAGCGGCTGTGGGCCTCCCCACACAGCAATAAGAGGCTCTGCCCGCGGCCAGACAGCCTGCGGGATGCAGAGGGACAGAATGCTTTACTTTTCCATGGCAAACCCTCTTCCATCATTTGCTCTGGGCCTCACGTGCATTCATTTCCATAGTCACCAGACCTGGGACTTCACACCAGCCCTGGCCTTGGTGCAACGTCCAAAGCAACAGGGATGCACCAAGGATTAATTTGACTGACTCCACAGGATTACAAGCTACATGGATTTGGGCAAGTGTTTATTCATGATCAAGCTAAATGTGATGCAACATGAGATAGGCACAAAATGTAATGAAACAACACATTTTCTGGATCAGCAATGACTGTTCCCCTGGAAAGGCTCCAAAGAGAAACAGCTGCATAAGCAGCTAAGGCAGACAGCTACTAGAAGCTGCTGCGGGAAGCTCTCTCCACCACAATGCTTTTCACTTCATCCCCTTTACTAGACATGAAAATGCTTCTGGCAAAAATAGGACTGCTCAGTAGGACATTCCTGACTTACTGACTGACAGTTCATCTTGCATTTGTAGTCTCAGACTTTATCACATAAATTCATTGACAGTCACTGGATACGACAGTGCAGTCAAATGTACCCTGAATCTACTGAAGAGCCAATATAGTTTTTAAAGTTTGAAACATTATACTTGAAGTCACTGAAAAATAAAACTATATGCCACTTCAGATGTTAAAAATGTCAAGAGCTAAAGATTTTTAAAAAAAAAGAAAGAAGGAAAAAAACAATTAAGCTCACAATAGGCATGATGCATTTTGTCAATCTAAGATGCGAGTCTAATCTTGCTACAGCCCTGGTCTACCAAAGCACTTCAATATACGGTTGCTCCCCTAAACTCAACAACCCTATTCAGGTACTCACTGCTTCTCTAGACAAAGACCCCCAGTACAAAGTCCTTGTCATCTCCTTTTCTACAAACCAGCCCAGCCACTGGCACCAACAAAGTATGTGTTGCTATAAAATAGCACAGTTAGCAGACACATTAGAGCCACACAAGTATAGCACTCTCTTAACAGTAACGTGCCCTGCATTGCATGAGATGCTTGTACTCCTTGCCTGAATTGTTGAACGCTGCCATACCTATACAACTGGTTTTACTAAAAGGCAAGAGAACATGACCCTGTCAAGAACAGTGATGATAACTGTAACTACATATGACAGTGATTTGGAAGGTGTCCATTCGACTACACACATATATAAAAAAGGGACAATGCCATCCTAAAACAAGAATTATTTTCTTCATTTTTAGAAAGAGGCCAGATACTGAAACATATACCCGAAACTTCTGTGGTTAACAGAGCTATACTACATACAAATATTAAAGGAAAAAAAAAATTAATTCTTCCATCAAAGGAAGGGGAAGGAGAAGGTACAGGAGCTAATTAAACTCACCCTACAAAAATTAAGTAATCTTTAAAAGCATATTTTCCTCTATTATACTATGTTTTATGAGCTCCTTATAAAATTAGTATGGTTAAAAATGTTTCATTTGACAAAAATAATATTCAGTTAGATGTATTTTAATGACAGGTCCTAACTCTCCAAAGGGTTACGTGAACACTACTTAAATGCAGTACAGATAGTTCTAAAATCTACCTTAAAATACTATTAAGACTAGCTGTATCTTGCTGAACAGACATTATTAGAGAGTGAACACCACAAATACCACTGCTGGGGAAGTTCAAAAGCAGCTGGGAACAGCAAGGCTCACGTACTCCTAATTGCCACCAACTGAGGCAACAAAATCCTGTCCCAGTGCAGGAAGCGCAACATGACAAGTCCACTTCTGCTTTCGATCCCACCAGTATTTTATTTTACCCTTTGTATCCCCAGCTGAGCACCTGAGAAATACACAGTTTCGTCACCTCCTTCCAAAAGCACCCGTATCGGTAATTGGCAAAAATGGAGCCATTGCTATTTTCCTTAAAGACTGTAACATGGATTTGAGACTACCTAATCCAGGCTGATTTCGGACAGAGCTCTTTCCCCAGCGCTGCACCCTGCAGTTGCTGCACTTGCAGCTGGACGCGGCACAATCCAGGGATCAGAGGACCTATCTTTATTGCCCTCCTGTTTTATTGGGTCGAAATGCCAGAAGTGAAACGTTAGTACATTTATTGCATTCATTTGGCTCATCTTCACTGGGATTTTTTTCTCTTTTTTGGAAGATAAGCTTCTGCATGGAAAAAACCACATGGCTTCATTTTTCCTGGATGAATTTGGACACACTTGTCCATCCATCCTCTCTGTCTCTCAGATATATGTACTAATATTAGATTTGCATATAAAAACCTTTCCATAGTTTGAAATTAAAACAATGGTATGAAAGACATCTGAAACTTATAGTCTGCTATGCAACACACTGAAGAAAGGCTGTATGCATTCAGTGTGCTAGAAGGTCAAGAGTTTCTTTGTTGATGCACCAAAGCTGTCAGGACTTTGTTATCTGAAGCTTTTCTGAAGACCTCTCTCAGGCAACATTGGTCATATTTAAATATGTTGACTTGATCTCAGAGCTTTTATAACAATTTACAAAAATAAATTTTAAAAAATTGCAATTGGTAGACATAATACAGAAAAGTATCTCTACAAACTTTCAGTTCCCCTGCACCACAGTTACAGTTATCTGAAGAAAACCTGCACATCATCTGACAAGAAATGTTATACTATTTCTAATAAACAGATTATCCACCAGAGATCAGGCAAGCGCTTTAACCCCTAAATCTTCTCAAATAAAGCACAAAATAAACCCTCTAACATCCTTTGGAATTAAGAGCACATTTGCTGTTTTCTTACCTGTCTTTCATTGTAATCAAAACGGGAAAAAAACCCAACCACACCCAAAACCCAGAAGAGATTGCTTTCTTTTCTTTTTTTTGGCCAGTTGCTTAAACAATCAAAATGAAAACAAGATAAACCTTGCAGAAAGAATGTTGCCTGACTATCCCGGTCATGAATACAGTTGGCAGCATTTAAGTACCTAGCCTTTTTTTTGTAGGCTTACGCCTGTCATGCTGAGATAATGCTTTAAGGCTATCCTTAAAAACTTAGCAAAAACACCCAAACCAAACCAATTCATCCAGAAACAGAGAACTGGTGAACAGAGTTGAAGAAACAAAGGCACCAAGAGCCTCACCTCCAAGCACAGCAGAGACCAAGCATTGAGCCTTGGGAGCCTTGCAAGTAGTGACACTCGTGAGATTGCAATTGCAAGAAAATAATTAATCCTCTACATGGTTTCAGGGTCAGGGGTTGACCAGCCAGTAGAGGACTTGTCTACAGACCCAGAGGAAGGGATTTCTCATGCTTTATGGCATCCAAACCACGCAGACAAGTTGGTCAACAACCATGGCTTTGCTACAGGAAGAAGTTGGTAATATGCTTAAAAAAAAAAAAAAAAAAAGGCACTGTTGCTGCAGCCTGGTCTGTCTACAGAGATGAAATACTACACTCAACCTAAAATTTTTAACTAAACAATTACAACAATCTAATAAATCAGCTGAGCTTCTGCTTAGAAACTGGCTTTTTAAAGTAAGTGGTCAGTCAAGTTATTTCAAAGTCATTTCACAGAATACTTTAAAATATGTTCTAAAATACATTTTTATATTAGGTGAATTATTAACCGACCAATTAAGACTTGGCTTATAGGAGCCAGTACTGGGTAAATGAGCTCATACAGAACTAGCCATCAGGTCTGAGTCAGAATCCAGATTTTTACATTTTTATTTATTTATTTTTAAAGAGCTGAATAATTTAATCCCATCATTTCTAGCTTTCCTAAGCAGAATGACTGTACAGTAACGGATGGCAGCTATAGTTGAGCTCAAAATGCAATGCTGTACAAGGCAGCAGCAATTCTGGGCTTCTGGGGTCTATTTTCTTCCAGCTCATCATGCAATCTTCAAAGTCACTGCATTTTCCAGTGCTAGCATTCACAGCCGCTTAAACAGTAAAGCCAAATACAGCTCCAAAGAGTGATAAACTGTTTTTTTTCCAGTTTATTTAACTGGTCACTTGCACATACCAGTTTACCATGGGTAGACAATGCTTTTACTTTCTACATTTTTATTTACAATTTGAAAACACTAGGAATTGACCAAGCAGCACCTCTTAGCAATACGGCATCCAACAGCATCAACAAGAAAGATGGACTTGAACAGTTCAAACAACTATAATTAGAAAATTTATCTTTAGCGTAACATTTTGTAGGAAGGTTTCTGATAGCAGGGAAAGTTAACAGCACTCATACTGAACCAACAAACCAGGCTGCTGGCAGAGTATTGCACAGTGAAAATTAGATTTCAGCACCTCTAGCTCTTATTTCTAAAACTTTTTTGGCTGACAACAAAGGTGGTACATAAGAGCCCTTATTACTGAAGGAAAGAGTCTTGAAAAATAAGAGTAAATATAAAAAAGTTGAAAAAACATGAAAAGGAACATGCTTCAAAGAGAGGGGCGGAGAGTTGAAGACAAAATTTGGCAGCAAATTGCACATCACGAGGTGTAATAGCCAACATCCGACACAAGAGAAGGGAGACAGATAAACAAACATAGAAGATCAGCATTTATTTACACGGCCACATATTAATGACTCTGTTTTCACATTCCAGCCAGGGTGAAATTCAGACGGAGGCACCTGCCTCAACACCGGCTGCGCTTGTTCCGCCACTACCGGGGCTGTATCTGGGCCGACAGGCAGCGAACTTCCTAGCCCAGATGCCTACAGCCAAGAAGGAGATGGAGCGAGCCGGCCCAGCCCTCGCAGCCCCACGGCCCAGCAGGCAGCGAGCAGAGCCAGCGGCAGCCTCACCCGTCACAACAGCCCTCACCTGTCCTTCCTACCATATGCAATTACTTCCTACTTCGCCGGAAAGCAAACACACACAAGAAAAAGGAAAAAAAAAAAAATCTGAGAGAAATGGCTTTGCCTTCCACTGAGCACTTGCTGATCAGCATAACTTGTTGTTAATGATCTGGGTGTGTAGTCCTTGGCAGGAAGCGCACTACCATCTCTTGCAATGCTTTCTAATCTGAGTTGCAATTTACCCTGGGGCAGTTGTTTTATCTGAATTGTAAATCCAGCGAGGATGGCAGAGAGCACAGGCAGGATGGGGAGGTGGACACCAGTCAGAGAGGAGTATTTGCTGTTGCACTGGTCCTTCTAAAGCCGCTCTTGCAACCTATTCAAAGGGGCAGTGGAAGTACACAAGACAAGACTAATTCAAAGTGTGGCATAGCCACGTGGTTCCTTCTAAGTTAGTATCTTAGTCAAATGAAATCCAGAGAGTGATGCAAGACCAGCAAGGCAGTATCTCTTGGTTGGTTTCTTAAGCAGAAACAGGCACAACCTTGGGAAACAAACTGTTCTTCAGGGCTGAAATAGGAGCAGCGACGGTCCATGGCAAAATGCGAACTTTGAAAAACTAATCAGAATGTGATCTAGCAGCGTTAGGCAGACTGTTAGAGAAAGTGAAATGAATAACAGTTCTGGTTGTGCTCCAAGTAACTATGAAGTGTTCCTCTTCGGGTCTTCTCTAACATAGATTAGTGAAGGTATTTAAGCCTCTCCTACAGGTCACATTCTTTAAAGACCATTCTTGCTGCTCTGCTCTGCACTTGCTCTAGTTTATCTGTCTCTTGCCTATAACACATGTCAAACTGGGCACAGTATTTTAGCTGGGGTTTCACCTGCACCAACTAGGTGGAGAGGAAACTGCCCCAGTCCCTGACACACCACAGGCCTCCTTAGACAGGCTCCCAGGATCAGCTCCCCTTGGGTCAGCACTACAGCCTATGGATCCAGGCTTGGCGTGTGGTCTGTTATAAGCACCAAATAATTTACTGCAGCATATTCCCAATTTTCCTGGGTGTTGCACTCCTTTGTTAGAAGGGTCATAATTCTCCAGGAGCTTTTAGAAATTTTATCCTCTTGATCTCAGGCCATTTCTTCAAATTTTCAAGATTGTTTAAAAATTCTAATCCCACGTTTCAAAGCGCTTGCAGCTCATTCCAGTTTCGTTACATCTGCACCTCAATCCAGCACCCAGATTTTTAATGAGCATAACAAGTACCAATCTACAATACGAACCACCGAAATCCCACTTAATGCATTTCCCCAGTCTGGCAGCAAACTATTGCTAGCACCACTGTAAGTACAGTTCTTCAGCTGCCCATGTGACATAATGTAAACCATATTTGCAAGTTTGCTCGTTAAAGCAAGGGCTCTGTGAGGGTCAAGTCAGAATCACAACTTCTGCTTCCCTCACATATGCTGGGCGAATTTCTTCATGAAGGAGGAAGATACCTATAACTGGCTGTAGCATTCACAATCAATGCAAGATGTCACCATTACCCACTTCATCCCTCTTCTCCCAGGTGGTGAGTATAACAGGCCCACAACTCTCATGTATGTCTAATTTAAAACTTCTGTAGATGTGAAGCATAGCTCTTCTGTTAGCTGAAATGATACAATGCTTGTCCTTTCCTCTGCCATCACCCAGGACCCAGAACGAAACCAAGGCCCATTTGGGTACCTGCCAGACTCTCACAGTTCGGGAAGACTTGAAGCAAGATATGACCAGCTGCCAGGACAACAGCTCTCCTTGCAAAGGCTTTTTCACCAAAGAAATACTTAGTCCGCCCCCCGCCCCGTTTGTTTCAAAATACAGCTTAAACTTACCCAAACATTTCTGACCTGAGGAAAAGGTTAAAAGACCAAAGAGTACAAACTCAGATTATTTTTCAATAAGCACTCTTCATCAGAAATACAGGTTAATACACAAATATCCTAGAGACCTGAAGTAGCAAACAGTATCTAGGTTAGTTTGCAGAAACCTGGCTGTTTGCAGACACAAACAGATTTTCTGTGAAGTGTAGACATGTTAGGGAATCCACCTTTAAATGCTGTAGCGGCGAAAGTAAAGCAAATTAACCTAATCTCATGGGCATTAAAAGGGAATTTCTACTTTGTCTGTACAACAGATCCCAGTTAATTTTTTTCTCCACCATGGACTCCATCAATATTAAGGCTTTTTAGAGAGAGAATGCAAATAGAAATTCTGTCGTTTGCTTAAGACAATCAGCTTCTACCAAAATATTTTGCACTTTCACCTCTTATACAGCACCTTTTAGAGCTGTGGTATTTTACATTCTACTAAAAGTATATTAAAAGCTATCTGCACAGATGCCTCAAACAGAAAATAACGTAGATAGATTTGGCAGCAGAAAGAGGAAAGAGAGCAGGCAACCACATCGCCAAACCCCCAGTTCTCAGGACCAACATGGGAACCTCGGGAAGGACCTGAGCTGTAGGAGACAGGAAATTGCCTTATTGTCTGCAATCTGGTTTTGAGCAGCCAAGTGTTTAATCACCTCTTGGTAGCAGAAGTTATGTATTTCCTCACTTATCAGTACGCAAACATTACGAGATCGAAGCTGGAAACGTAGCTAACGACAAAGCCCTAAACAACCACATCTGGCACTGTCAGGGTCTCTCTGAGGCCGGGAGAAAGGCTTGACCCGAGCACGACGTGGGCACGGGCTGTGTGCCGGGGGCCACACAGGAGCACCCCTGGGGAGCACCCCTCGCCCCACTCACACCACCCTGCCCCGTGGACGGACACACAGCCCGCCGGCTTCACGCGGCCAAACCCCCAAAAAGCACTACAAAGCCACAGTTACGGGAACACGCCCTGTTGTAACCTTTTGTTTCCTTCAAACATAATTAAGCCACTTGTGGTGACAATAGTAGAGTTTTGTGTGAAAGTAACTGGGTGTCACTCCCTGTGGGAATCTCTATAAAATATCTAGGAAACCAGGTCAGGGTGGGACAGTTCCCTTCTGTCCATTACTTGCAAAGCCATTAAGCAAGGGACAGAGAAACAGCACAGCGCTGTTGAAGTACAGATGTAAAGCTACTGTTATCTTGCAAGCCAAAAAAATTTTAAGATTCCCAAATGTCTCAAAAAAGTCTTATTTAGGCTGTCTGATTATGTTACTTTGGCCGGGCTTCATTGCTTTTCATGACTGATAAAGCTGAAAAATCATGTGTTTGTGGAAATGTCTGTAGGATAATAAAAATAAAGTGATTTCATTACCAAATCGCATGCCAAACATTAGCTTTTGCTGACATAATTTGGCCCAATCTCAGTTTAAAACACAGCTCCAAGAGTCAAATACTTTGTTTTGTTTTCAAAGAACCCTGTCTGCTGTGTGTCCTGTCATCGCCCAAGCTTCTCCCCATCCCCTCTCTAAAAATTCTTAGAGAAATGAATGCATAGACAATGTTCAACAACTGCGGTTTCACTGCATGTTCATAGGTGATCTGCTGCTTCTCCCCTTCTCTCAAACAAATCTTCCTTACCACTCATTCCCATTAGTCCCATATCTTCTACTACTTTGAAATAACTCTGTAAAAGTTACTTATTAAAATTCTTAAAAATAAATTTACAATGGAAATCCACTGCAAGGCTTTAGGTGCCCTGCCCTAAAATGCAAAAGCAAAGCATAGATACCAAAATAAACAGCTTGTCTTTCAAGTGTACCAAACACACCTAGGTGTCACTTAAGTCAGCAGAATATGTGGTCATTAATACCCCCAACACCTCAGTAGGTTCTGGATTCTGCTGTTCAAGCACTGTGTGTGTGTTTGGATTAAGGAGAAGAAAAAAAAAAAAAAGGCAGCTGAATGTCTTTTTGTGAAAAGTCACAACCTTTCATTCACTAAACTTCCTATAAATATGGCAGTCAACTTCTAGGTTCAAGTTTTATGACCTTCACAGGAAAGCATCTTTATTATATTAAGAGAGTTAGCAATGCTATTTAATACCTCCAAGATAAGTTTAGTGTGTGCATTATAAACCATGATTATCAGGTTTGGAAATCTCCCCATTTCAATTATTATTTTGAAGAGATTAGTATGTCCAGCAAAAGGGATGTGCCATCTGGATAGTCACTCTTTATAACATAAACAGGTTAAAGTTTTCATTATAATAAGGATATTTTTTTAGTTGGAGCACAACAGGCATTCCGTCTTTCATCTTATAATTCAATTACTCTCTTCCAAAAAAATATTTCTCTGAAGGGACACAACCAATCATGACACTTGAACTCAAACTCACTGGCTTCTGTACCAGTATATACAGCACGGGAGAAACCTGGCTGAAAATCTGAGTTGCCTCCGAAGGATCAACAAATGTCAGCACTTCAGGAGGAAATTTAGCCACAATACCAGCAGGTTTATACATGCTGGATGATTTGCTTAATTAAGAGACGATTATTTGTTTAGCACTACAGAGGAAGGTGGAGAGAGGGGAGAAGATGACATCTAGAAGCCAACCCATCTCATTTACTGTGAGGGGCAAGACTGCAGATTAGGATGTTTGTAAACAACTGAGGACTGGTAGGAAGCCAATTTCTACCTAATAACAAGGAGGGAGACCTGGTATCCGCTCCTCATCCGGCTGATTACCCCACAGCTACGGAACACGGCAGCACCCAGCACGGCCCCGGAGCACCTCTCCCTTCCTCAACTCTGTGGGAAGGAGACCACCAGGTGAAGCAGGTTTTATTAGCTCCCAAAGCATTCAGTTGACAGTCTTTGGAAACGTAGACAATATGAAAAGGAGCGGAAGGGGTTTGGCAGATAAGGTTCGATCATTCACCGGTACCCCAGTGCGGTTAGTACAGGGAGATGAGGCTCAGAGCCAGTGCTGAGTCAGTCAGAAAACCTCCAGCCTCCATCCCCATTTCTGACCAGGGCTCCTCCTCAGCTGACTCACACCCTGGCCCCCGACTCCCCTCCACCCCTGTCCCCCCCTCAAGCCACAGGCTCTCTGTAACGCTGCCTCAGCTAAAGCATCACCCCCCCAGAGGAGCCCCTGGAGCCCTCCCTACAGCAGACACGCCAATGCCACCGAGGCTGGATAAGGCCGACGGCACACGATGCTACTGAAAAGAGCCACTATGTTTTTACATAAGCCCTGAAAACGTAGTCATAAATAATTTTACAGTCACTCTCTTGGAATAAGGTTCCCAACAGGAGTTTTTGTCAGGGAACCTCATCTGTCACAAAACAAGCTTTGAAAGGCCAAGTCCAGGAACAAGAAAAACTAGACAGGCCAACAAGGACCAAGTTCAAGATCATTTAATTTGATTTGCAGGAATTTATATGATTCTATATATATGTATACCTACAAATGCACATATGTATGTATTTATATACACAGCACTCAAAACTTCTTAGCTCGGTTTTATTTACTTGCTTTGTGCTAATGTCCAGTTAGGCCTCGAAACCGCAGCTCAGACTGTACAAGTTCTCTGCGCAGGAACTGTGCCCACGGTGGGGTCTACAATGGAGACAATGCTTAGGAGACCAAAGCTCTGCACAGGAATTTGTCACTGCCCCACCTGCAACGCACAACACATCATCCAAAACTTGATACATCCACAGAGAAATGCTAGAGTCCACCAAAGCAACTGATAATTACACATTAGCACTTTAAGTTTCCTTAGTTCTCCTTAAGTGTATGCACGTTTTTTGAAAAAACAGCATACACGTTTGAGGGGGAAGATGATACTGCATTTGCATGCGTTAGAGAATCAACACCTCCCTTCAGAGCAAGTCTGGGATGTTTTCATGCACAGCAATCTCTGCTCTCCTCAAGCATCAATCTACAGTCATGGGAGAGGCAGAATTTCAGGTGCAAAGCATGAGCCAGGTCCTACCCTCTGATACATACACATACATATCTCAAACATCAGTGGGAGCCTCATTTATATGTGCATGCACATATTTATATCGTTTATGCAGGTAAACTGCCAGTAAATCATGTGCAAGACTCTACTCCATACAGAAAGGTTCAATTAAATGGTTAGAGAACACTCGCATGTGTCTTAAAAAGGCTATTCAATACACTTTGCAACTAGCTGAATGAATTCTTGTTCATCATTGTATTATGTTTTCCATGTTCAAAACTTTAAGAGACGTTCAAACTGCTACCATGGTGAACAACATATGTCAAACCTTTAATCTTCTTCAATTGTCTAGCTATGCTTCATTCCATGACGAAACAAATAAACATTACAGATTCCGAGCATGCTACTCTGCACTGATTAGTAAAAGACAAAAATGAGAAAGAAACTTTGCCAGGATAATAAATTTGTGCTCTTTTTCTAGACATATTTACAAAAAAAAAAAATCACAGTATGATTTCTAAAGTTTTGGCTACTTAGGACAGGCTTCTGATTCTAATACTGGTGAACTGTGCAAATGCCACAGCTCCAGAAACAGCAATTCTGAACAGTACTCATTCCCATTTTGCAAGTTTGTGATGGAAGGAAATATATGTTTCATACAGATTAACTATACATACAGGTGGATTCCTACAGTTTCAAAAAAGTTTGTTTCTGCCCCAATTTTGTGCATGTCTTTCTACAGCACTTTGGTTTTATTTTGGGGTGGTTTTTTTATTCTACAAACAATTAAAGAGAAAATAACATCCACAGTAAGGCAACTCTGAAATAGTAGTGGGTTTGAACTTCTTGAAAATTGTTCAACCCTTTTTTTTCAAGCAGCTTAAAATCATATCATTGTAGAAACTTTGAAGGCCATATTTGGCAATGTTCTTCAAGACCAGTTAAGACACAGGATTATTGTTATTTAGTTGGAGTGGAATGTTATGTATGCATAAAACTTGTATATATTGTAATGAGTAACTTAAGTGTGGTTGAAGAGTTTATAAGCACAAAAATCAACAAGTACAGCATTCAGCTCAAATACTGTGCAAAATAATTAACAGTTTTTGGGTAAGGCAGCGGGTTCTTTTTTTTAAAAAAAAAAAAAAAAAAAAAAAAAAGACCCTGAGTAGTTTAGATCCCTATTGCATTTTATCTCCTTTATCTCCTCCAAAGATTAGGAAGATTGCACAAAACCAGACAGATTGCAAAGCCACATCTGAGAAGAACTGTGAGCTGCAGACTCAGCTACAGAGCTCATGGCCACAACCTCATATAAAGCCTTCAAGTCATTTTTTTTTTTTTTTAAATGATGCCTACTGGCAACCTTGGCTCTGTTTACAGAACTGCAATTGCAAAAATCCACTTAGCTCATTTTGTGATCCTCCTTTAACAAAGAAGATTTTTACTTCAGGCTGATCTACTTCAACCAGTCCCCAGGCAGCTCCACAAAGGTGCGAGCTGGGCACCACTGTCAGGACTTAGCCTGCTAACTCCTGTTTGCCTGCTTCACTACTAAAAATGGTAGCTGGCATAACATGCAAGACAGACAGTCACTAATTGCACCGAAGGAAAATCGTGGTATGTATATTGTAGCCTAATCTCTCTGCACTGGCATTTTGGTTGGACTGCCAGCATTTCTGAGAATTCCTTATCTGTAAGTGGGGCTGTCAGAGTACACCACCGCAATGATCTGGGAGTCCGCGGTCTTCTCGCAACATGTCTCCTCTCATTCATGTTGCACAGATAGGCTTTCACAGCAGACTGTGATTCACGTGTGAGGAATGTTCGGTAGATATCCCCACAGACTGTGGTTACTGCTTTCATTTGCAGCAATCTGAAGATTCATGTTTCTCTTGTTAAATCAGTGATGACACAGTGAAGTACAGGTCTGGGCATAGACCAGGTTCATAACGAACTTCTACAAGTATTTCACAGAATATCTATACACACACTGTTCATATACAGACATTCTATATTCATTTACTATTTGATCATATGTGCATCATAGATATGTCCATTAATTTCTGCATAGACTTATACCATGCCACTCCAAATAGATCTTTACTCTCTACGAGTAGTAATACCATACTTTCAACACTGCAGAAGGTGTTGATTAGCCTCCTGCTTGGCAACCTTGTAAAGCATTACACAGGCTGTATTTTACGTACCAACCAATTTCCATGAGTCTTCTCACTGCATATAAAAATTAATCACTTTGCTTAAGAACTTTGCAGAACCAGGCCTTGGCTTTGTAATGTCACACTTCAGAGAGAAGGGCTTCTCACATGGGTCTTAAAACTGCTTTTTTGTGTTGCAAATACTTCCTCAAACTAACCATGGAAATTTGGACCTGGGGCTGTGTGTGTAGGTGAGCTGCATGTGGAATATCTCCTATAATTTGTTACTCATCAGACGCTTTTTCATTCCTTCCCTTTCCTGTCTGTTTTCATCACAAAGATGCTCAATGACATATGTTCAAGGCCTTTTCAAAAGAACAAAAGGCAGGAAGGAAGCACAGGTCAAAAAGGGAAACAAAGGGGAAAAGGAAAGGAGAAAAACAGAGGCTGTCAGGAAAACAGTGCAAATATCTGTAATGGCACTCTTTATTTTCTAACAAAAACTGTAGTAAGGACATTTATTACCTTAGAAAGAGTTAATAATCACTGGGGGCTTATTAAAAGTGAATAAATGAAAGCAGAGGCCTCTATATGTACTGAAGGTAACATGGTGTCCTCCTTGGTGCTTTTGAGAAATTTCAATGCAACGATGCAAACAAGAAGAAAGAGACTTTCAACATTGCTTGTCTACTGAGTCCATAAAAATAACACTTCAGTGATAGTTTTAATTAAAAATTCCTCCACAGTTTGGTGTCTAGTTACCCTCCAGTGTGCCCTTCCTCTCTGTTCTACCTCTATACAGTCAAGTAGCTTCTTAAACCCCACCCTTCTTGGGGCAACTTTTAGCCGTCACTCAGCAGTAAATAAGTGAATTGCTTTGAGACAAAGCTATTAAAAATATTATGTGATAGCTAGATGAAACAAGTGGTGTGCACTAGAGTATTTTGTACAGTTTTGTCAACAAGATTTATACCAATGTTCAGTGGTTCTCTCTATCAAAATACGGTATTGCATGTTCTGCTGAAGAGAAGATAATTTCCTGCCCTTTCCACAACCAAGCACACCGTCTCCTTCAGTAACAACCATATCATAATTATCCACATTCCGCTTCTGAAAAAGCAGTTATAGGAAAGTATTTAAATGCATAAATAGTGCAGGATTTTCTTTTGCTGCTGTTTAATAACTAGAGCCAATGCTAGGTGACAAAGACAGAACCCCAGACCTCCAAGCAGCACTTTCCAGAGAACAGCTTAGGACCTGCTGTTGAAACACATTCGGCCAGCCCTGGTCTCTTACAACATGCACCGAGCAGCAAGCTGAGGAGCCTGCTAAATATGCTATGATTTGCACCTTGCAAAACCCTGTTTAATAAAGCAAGTAGTTCTTGTGAGCCTGGAATGAATGAACCCTACTGCCTCTTGAGTTTACATCTCATGCCTGATTGATGCTGATATCTAAAGAGGGCAGAAAACTTTTTTGGAATGATTGAGGCAGATTGTAAAGCAGAGAGCTTTTAAGAACCCTCTTACATGCTGTGTGTTTCCACAAAACTTGCAGAACAAAAATACCTGAAAATTTGTCTAAATCAGTTGATGCCAGCCATGGTTTCAAAAAGTATATTAAAGGGAGGGTTACATGAATGGACACATTGCATGTGATGGTAGATACCTTGCTTCTGCAGAAAACCAAGTTTAAAAGATTCTAAGCTATGAAATCCAAAACTGAACTCCACTTACCTTAGTGTTCATACAAGATTTTCCACGTTTATATTCTTTGTGACTTGCTCTTTTATCAAGCTTGTTCCACAAAGCTTTGGCCTTCCATGTGGTCACTCTTGACTTCAGTTTGGTGTAAAAGTTTCTATTGTCCAAAGGATCTAATTCAAGTTGGCGAGTGAGGATATTAAAGGCCTGAATGGTACCTTTGCACGTTGACGCTTGTACAAAGTTTTCAAATATCTGGCCAGCTTGACTGTATTTTTCATCATCGTTCTCCCCCATATTCTGAGAGAAGTGTTTGAATAGGATTAAGCTGGAGCTCTCGTGCTGGGGTACAGGTAATCAACACTACCAAGTACTTCCAAGCATGTTATTCCTAGAAAAGACAAACACAGGTCACGTTAAAGCAGGTTCTGCCTAAGAACATTAAACCCACGAACTGCATATCCAATACGAACACAAACACACAGCATATGGTGACCAGACAACCAGGTACAAAAAGTTAGTAGCGGCATCCAAGTGTTACAAACATAACGTATGTGTGCTGTCATGACACGTACTTCAAAGACTCTTATAAAAACCCTACAAACTCAACTCTACTGCTTCAAAAACAACTAGCTTCACTGAGAGCAAGAGGATTTCTTTAATTTTTGTTCAGTGATAAGTGCTAGGTAACAGATGAAGAAAAACCCAATGTCCAGATGCTTTTCCCAAGCAGAATTTATGTCACAGCAAGTACATTTCTGGTAATGTCTTGGTCTTAAGAATTCTTAGAAACCTGACGTCAAAAGTCAACACAATTTGAGGGAATTTTCTCCTGTTGCACAAGCTAGGGCCAAAAGTGCAGCTTAGCCAGAGCAATTTAGAATTTGCACAATTACTTGCCATGAGCAAATGCACAAAACAGGCTAGGCAGAAACATTATTACAAGTTACACCAGCACTGAAGAAACAGAAAACAAGTAACCACAGAGAGCTCCCCTTTTTCTAACTCTCTTGCCAAAATGAGAAAGGGTTTGGTGCTCTAGTGCATAGAAAGGAATTTTATCTCCATGTCTCCACATGTTAAATGCTAAAGTTATGTGTTTGGAGTCTTACCTTGTCATGTGCTGATAATATAAAGTAATGATGTTTGGCCCACTAAGCCCCATTGGCTTTTCCTAGTAACATGATCACTGTCAAACTGTGCCTGATATTCCAGATAAATAACGTTACATTCTGTAAAAGTAATGCTATTCAAAATTAACATAAGTTTGAAAGAACTAAAATACTTTCATTGTATCACTCCCTTATCCTTCTTTAACCTTGCTCTCAATCTCTAATGGGGAGCATCTTAGAGTCAGCCAAGGTGCACAGAAAATATCCAAGTGGCTTTCACATTTTCCAAGAAAATTGTTACAGGTTATGTATAAACTTGTCCTCAGAAGAGGGTCTACCTGGACTCAGGTCCAGAGATTTAAGCCATATATTCTTTTTCTTGCTATTAAAGAATTATCTGCCAGTCCAAGAAACCAAAAACTAAATCAATGCCTGCCTAACCTCCCACATAATTAGTTATTTTGCTTGGAACATCATCTGTTGGCTGATAGTTTTAGAATAAATTGTTAGAAAGGCCTTTGAAGTTATGCTTTTTAATTTAACACTGCTCACAAACTATTCATTCTCTGCTTGCATTTCCTTCAAAGAAGAAAAGAGAAAACATAACCAGTGTATTTAAGTAAAGAAGAGACCTACCATGTCTATCTTGCAATCCTCTTAATACAGAAAAATATTATGCAACTTATTAAAGAGATCCCATGGGGAGATATAAGGAAGCATTTGGAATACTCACATTCCCTGGCTGTGCTCAAAATAAATAACCTTTGTGTGCACATCATCAGTCTGTTGTTGGTTTGTGGGTAAAACAAATTGGCAATGTTGAGAGTTTGTACATTTTTTTAGACCAAATGTCATGATTAAATATTTGGTGCCAAGAATAAGTCAGGAAATTTTTGTTTTCCCCTCTGAATACTTCATATGTAGTATGTTCCATGCCCTTTTCTGAAGAGCTTTGTGGCTTTGTGAGGTAAAAGCACAAGCATTTTATATGCCCCAACTTCCAGAAGGTGTAATTTTTCAAGAAACTGAGTGCAGTGAACTTCCATTGACTCAAAAGGAGTTCAGCACATCCAGCACCTTTCCAGGTTCAAGTCCTCAGTGATTAACGAGCAAACCCCTCCAACAACTGCAAGCTGGCAGGAGGGAGCCCAGCCACCTTTGCTACCCCGGTGTGGGTGCGAGGGGGGGCCCACATTACCCTCACCAGCCCTGGCTTTGGGAATACAGAGCTACACAGCAGTTTCGGGGTTAGCCCCAAACTGGCCAATAGATCAAGAAGTTCCTAGGGGAAGGGAGAAGGCAGGGGACTGCCATGGGGAGAGGCTCATGTATGTCTGGGCTAAAGCTGTACAGGTGAGTGCTGCTACAAGGGGAAGGCAACACAGGGCAACTAAAGATAGCACAGCACAGTGCAAGATGCTACAACGGGGCTTAAACAGCTTGATAGACAGGCACCCCAGGATTCAAGGCCAATTGAAAAAAGAATTAAAATCAAGGATAAACACTTACTTTACCTGACTTCCATACCTGCCTGAGAGTTTTTATAGTAGAAAAAACAAAGTATTTTTCTTTTCTCTCAAAATAATTATGAATAGTTTCTCGGGGAGTGGGGAAGTGTCAGTGAAATGTTGCACTTTGGACATTTCAGCTAAGGGAGTGGCAGACAGATTAGGTTTTCTTAATTGCTATAAACCCACATCGCTACTGCCTCAGTGCTACCAAAGACTCTGACTGGCTTAATAGCTATAAAACAATACTTCCTCTCCATTGTTTTCATTAGCTCACCACAAGACTGTTATCATGTTCATATAACACAAATATCTTAAAAAGTTAACTCTGGCATAATTCATAAGTAAGTCTGGTCACCAGCTCTTTAATTTAGTATCTTTTCCACTCACAGAGAGGAGATTTTTATAGCCTCAGCTGTTTCCATCCAGCAAGGAAAGGGGGGAAGAGAGAAGCTAAAAGAGTAGAGCCTTATCTGAACCAACCAATGAAGAAAAGCAGCATGTGCCAGGGCTGATAACGGTGAGAAGACAGAAGAGATGGTCAGCAAGAGCCACTGTAGGCGAAGAGAAGGAGAGGAAAACATTTTTGGCATATTGCAAACCAGTGGAAGTAGGTGTTGCACGCACAAAAACATGCAGCAGGCCTGGGCTTCCTCTGCCTTTCCATGGGGAAGAAAGCAGCTGGGAAGGACAGGCAGGACACCTTCCCCAGCCTTAAAACTTCCCTCCTCCAACACCGCAAAGCCAGGATTGAGGCCGTTCTTTCTGGGCACAAAATCTTCTCCTCGTGAACTTCCAAAACACTCCCATCTTGCCCACACTGAAAAGCTGTGGAGTGGCATCTCAGCAGAGACATTTGCTCACCAGCAAAGCATTTCTCCTCACTGTGTCAGAGGTCATGTTCTCCAAAAAAGCCACATTTTGTGGTCAGAAAGGCAGGATGAGACAGGAGACTCTGGTTACTGGGGTTTCTGGCTTGCTGGAAACACCATTTTTTTTCTCTTTTTTTTGGCATGAACACTGTGTTGACAGATAACAGAGAAGAAGATGGTGCTCTAAGTATATGCAGCTCACGGAAAAGCATGTGTCTTTTTCTGAGGAGTCACCAATATTTCACTACAGTATTGTACACAACTCACTAGAAACAATGCAATAAGGACAAGAAGTTGAATGGAGTAATTCTTAACTATAATTAAAGTTTCCTGTTCTGTAACTGTCTCAAAGACTTAAGAAACAATGCATAAACTGCTTACCTGCAATGGGAAAGAAAAAAACAAAACCAACAACAAAAAAACTCCAGAATTGAGGAACTACTTGAGTTCTTAGAGTATTATCATTTACCCTTTTTCTTCCTTCATCAAATAGATTACACTAGGGATGAAATATAGATCCAAAAGCCTCATCAAGGTGAGTACTGATGCTGAAACTGCAAACTATGCTTTTCAAAGTGACCATTGGACTTCCTCTGGGAGCACAATCCAAAAATCTACTGACATTTATTTGAATCGTTACTGAAGTGGTACAGAGCCCAGTAAAAATTTGGGCCACAGAACATAAGAGAATTAGGGAGCAGGAAATAGTCTGGACACACAGTTCTTTTAAGTCAGAACTGAAACATCCATGGGTTAGATCACAGCTAATAAGAACTGTCATTTTAGGTCCCACGCATGATGTATTAAGCGCATACAAAAATTTGGCCTTCCACGCAGCTTCCCGTGGTGTTACAGGAGTCTCTGGAGGGCTCCCAGACACAAGGCGCAGACACTGGGAAGAAGAGGGGTTGCATTTTGATGATCCTTTCTACTGTAATAAGTTAGTCCAAGCTCCTTTCTGCCTCCAGTTGCGAGCAATCAGGAATGTCAGATAAGAAAAGCTGAGAAGTGCCGTTCATGCCTCATGGCTACCCAAGGAGAAAGTGAAGATCTTATTACAACTTAAAGGAAAGCAGTGCAAAAGGGACAGAGAGAAAGTAGAAATTAAAGCAATGGTGCATGTACAGATGTATACATATGAAAGCAAATGCCTCCAAGTCTTGGCTGATTTTCCTGTCAGTGAAACAAGCTCTCTTACTGCAGACGATTTTGAGAATAGTGAAAAAATGCCTCCACTGTCAGGCTAATTCCACTAATTATCACTAGTTCAATGGATGTATGGAGCTGGTTCACGTCTACACATGAAGCCTTTCAGCATAACAAAGCAAGCAATAAAGTTGACATATAGGAGTCATTAAATGAAAATAACTTAAATTTTTTGACAGCAGTACCATGTGAATTGCTTGTCAGCAGTGTTGAGGTAGTATACTAAATATTAAAACACTTTCTTGGCTTATTTGTCCCACTGGAGAGAGAACAACCCTAATTTTAATTCAAACTTGCAGCACTTAAGTCCTTCCTTAGTCCCTTAATGCTCTGTTTCTAATGTTTGAGAACATGTTCCTCAGGGAGATTGGAAAAGAATTAAATTCCTCGCATTTCAATACCACTAATCCCGATTCCATTTTCAATACAGCCCTAATTCTGCCATGTTTACTGAGAATAAATTCTTTTATTAAGACTTCAGTTTGGCATGCAGGATACAATACATTTATTGTTTGCCTAAGGTTAGAAACACCAACAGAAACAGAAGACTGGATTCTGCAGCATCTGTAGCAATCATTTACTTTGGCCCTTCCTCATCATGAGTAAAACCTACAGCATTTCTGCTGTCTCTTCCCTGACCTAACTGTCTAAAATCTCAATACCATTACAATAAGTGAAATTTTCAAGTGAGACTGGCTGTGTTACAGGACCTTCTAGGTTTTTCGACTTAGTTTCTACTCACATTAGGCACTTTGTTTTCATGGTGACCATTTTAAATATAAATATTTCTATCTGGAGGAAACATAGCTTTTTGGTGGTTTGGTTTCTTTGCATGTTTTCCCAGAACTGACATAAAAGGAAGAAAAAAAATTTTAAATGTGATTCTGGTTACAACCGAATCTCTCCCTTGCTTTGCTTATAAAACTGGTTAAAAACCACAAAAGTACATTTGCCTAAAATACTTGTTTTCTGTTGGTGACAAATAGAAAACACATTTCTTAAGATGCACAATCCTAACAGAAACATCAATGAACAGAAATTGCTTCTGAACAAAGCCTCACAAACAGTCTCTCTTTATAAACAGACAGATTACTTTTCTGTATTTTTATAAAAAGCTGACTTCCACAGAACCCCTGCAAAATAACTTTTCGGGCCAAGTATGGAATTCAAAACAGTTCCTACCGAGACACTCTGTGCCTATGAACTTACAAGGTTACCGTACATGCTATCGGCTTGTTTTGCCGAAGTTATATGAGACATTTCAAACATAAGCCTTCCAGCAAGTGCTGCTGTGCCGATTTAACCTGCTACATCTGGAATCATCCCACAATAAAATACAGCTGGAAGCACGTGTACAAGGACACTAACACTTTACAGTAAATGTTTTAGCTACGTTCTCAGGAAGCATAAAATAAAATGACCTATCTGTAGGATTTCATCTGCCCCACAGACTAAGTCACATTCCACACATTTTAAAGTTGAAGCTTTAAAAATAGTCCAGCTTGTTTCTTGATGTTACTGGTCTGAGCTTTCCGGTTTTACTGTGGGAATACACTAAGACACTGACAAGTAAAATAAGATGAACCACATAAGCCAGCAGCTTGCATATGTCTCCATTCAAGCAAGCGTACAGTGCTGGCATGGATAAATCATGGGATGCTGCCCAAGGGTCCGCAGGCGTAACCCCAGAGATGGAGGCTCAAACGTCTGCCCCTTCCACGGCCGCGGGTGGGCCCAAGGCACGCTGCACTAGCTTTGCCATTCGGCCAACTCTTGCAACCCAGATTTCAGACAACACAGAACAGAACACCGGCAATCACAGGGTTCACACCATTCTGCCGCCTGTGCAGGAAGTCCTGTGAGCATCACTAAAACCCCCAGATGCTCATTTTGCAAAGCACCAGCACAAGTGTTTCACATGAATGACAAAACATAGTTTTCCAGGCATCTGAATGCAGCATATACTTAAACTACTCATCAGAAATACTGATGCATTTCAGAGGCGTGAGTTGTAAAACAAAGAAATTTTCTTTTTTTTGAAGTAATGGTGTTGTACCTACACCACTGGAAATTGTAACTCTAAACTTCTAAACTCTTAAGTCCAATGGTTTTGAGGAAGAATGTCTCTAGCCCAATTATTATTCTATGCAGGTTACAGTGAGTATTTAAAAACTATTATTTCTAACAGGGGTGCTAAAAGGTCTATTACAGGTTTCCATATAGTCTACATCTTCAAAGCTAACTGTAGATGATTAAACCACAGTCGCTAGGGGTTTATGTTATGCATAAACAAGATATTAAAACCTGACTCTTGTTTAGACTGGTTACAAGAAAGAACATTTTTCAGCTCTGTTGCAGTAGATTAGAAACACAACATAAACAACAGTAGAAAGTTTATGTTGATGTTTTCCTAGGTTAGGATCACAAGAGCAAAGGAAAAAAGTACACCATAAGGATAACATCAGCCAGCAAGTAAGCGTACCTCTTAAGAAAAGGCACCTGTTATTTAAGTTAGAAAGATGTTATGAAAATACTGTCAGTGAAAACAATGAAAAGGACAAACTTTAAGGTCTTTGAAAATCCTGCCTTTCTTTTCCTATAGTGACACTTACAATTTCAAGCTCACAAACTGGAACAGCAGAGATATAAAAGTTAATCACAGAACAAGCAGTGGATTGGTTGTTTTTTGATCAGTGCAAGATTTTCTACTTTCAATAGGATGCTAGGACATTGGGCCAGACTAATTCAGAGAGCAAGTAATATCCTATTTACCACTACCAAAATCGCATCCAGCAGGGAGGCGGCAGGGCCAGGCGTGTCGAGCAGGGGCGGACGACACCAGGGGATGGTGGAGAGGGAGCTCTGGCACCACTCTGCCCGGCTGCCAGTGGGAGCTTCGACATCCCACTCCCTCTCACAGCCCCGTGTCCTCCTCTCTACTCCCTACCCCCAGCTCACAGGGAGAACTTGGATGGCACAACTGTGTCTGTGAGGAACGAGAAAAAAAATGTATACACACTAGCTGATAGAGCTATCTATGTCAGCAAAACCCCTGGTATAGATGCAGCTATACCAACAAAATTGAGCCACATTTGACAGCAGCATTTCCTCTAGTACAACTTTCCCTTTGTATGCATGGGGACAAAAATGATGGAGGTAAATACACCATGAAAAAAGAATAAATGCATGAACCATGAAAAAGCAGACTCTCTTAGTCTGCAATCACAGAAACGATGTGGGTTCGTGACACTTTGAGAATAAGGATAATCCAGAAGGACGGGGCAGCGAGATAGGCTATGAACCGACACAGCAACACGAGACCATCACGGCCTCTGGCAGTGCCCGAGGAGGTGCCACCACATTTCTAGGCAGCTGGCAGCCCCCAGCAAGGAGCATGGGGCAAAGGGGGCCACCGCCGTCGATGCCTTCCTGCTCTCTCCAGCTGGGAGCCACCCAGACACAGCCTGTCCCCTTACTGTGGCCCCTCTTGACTCAGAGGGGCTACGGAGCAGAGAAAGGTGACCAGCACTGCTGCTACTCAAACCGAGAACTGCCCAAAGACATCAGCTGGAGACACCAAAAAGCGCCTTGCGGTGAGGCACCAGAAAACAGTGGATACCGAAGTAAGACTGTCTTTTGTTTCCCCTCAGGATTTCTGTGAGAAAGGAAATTAATGTTTGTTTGGTTTTTTTTAAGCAAAAATATGAAATTATAGCTGTGCTGAAGCAAACTGCCCAGGATATGTCTTGGGGAAGAAAAAGAACGGTACCAATGTTAGCCTTCACAGGATACATGCCAAAAGCTCTCTGGAGTATGTTTCAGATTGCCTTTCCAAGTGTGGATCTCTGGTTATATGTCTTGTCTCCAGTATGTTTCCCTCTTGTTACTGGGGCTGCGGCAATTACCCAAGAGCTGAACAGGGGAAATAAAGTCAGCACAAGGGCTGCAAGACCCTGAGGGCTCCAGGCCACCATAATTCGTTTGGCAGAGCTGCCCTCATCTGTAGACATCAGACTTCCAGATCAGTAACCGGGATTAATCCACTGAAAACACAGACAGTATTGCATTGCCAATCAACAAAGAAATAAAACATTCTGGGCAATATTTCATATGCATACACACATGCTTTTACGAATCAACACATTCCATTGTTGTAATTTTTTAATGCAAGCTAGCACACAATACTTCCTGCGGCTTACTGGGGTATTAATGTTATCAGTCACACTGAAATCCATGGGAACCACAAATAAGTTAAAGAAAGAGAAAAAGAATAAAAAAAAAAAAACAAAAGCAGTTTTGAGTTGTGAATGATAGGCTCCTTGATTAGAGTAATGTCAATTCACCACTGAAAACCAGCCACTGAACACCAGTGGAGAACTGTGAAGCCGCACCCAGACAAGTCAGCCAGAGGGTGGTAGAAAACCGGAAAATTTAGGTTAAACACCAAACTCTGCTCCAGGGAACATTTACATGAGAAGACAAAAAAGAAAGCAATACTGGGGATTGCTTTATATCTGTTTTCCTTTTTTGTCCATGTAAACTGGACCCATAGTTACCAGAAGAGACTAGAAAAGACATCGCTTCTGAAAGTAGAAACAGTATTTTTGGAAGAAAATATGCAGGACAATTTCTACCCTCTCTCAGCCTTGACCTCCCCAAAAAAATGAAGAAAAACAAAGTATAAAAAACCCAAATAAAGATTCCAAGAGAGTTACAAATACATCATCCATTCGTGCTGCAGAAAAATCCTCTCAGTCAAACAACAAAATACATCTCAAAACATTATTTTTGGGAAATCCATCAGTAAAAAAAAATAGCAGTGGGAATAAAATGTTACGAAGCAGCCTCTACAAAAAAAACCTCTGAGGGCAGAACATAATTAACCAATAATAGGAGAGATGACAAATGCATCACTGTTTTTACAAGGCAAGCTGAGATATAGTCAGAATTAAATTATGATTCATCTTCTCCAGCACATAAAAGTTTACTAGAAAATGTGAAACACCAAAAAAGCACTTCTTAATAGTAATTGTTCATCACACAGCCTGGTTCCAAAAGCCTGAGGTTTAAAGCCTCTGTGTTAGTCCTGTCAACAATATTGAAGTTCAGAGGTGGATACACCTTCTCATATTAAAGTCTTCATGCAACACTGGCCATTTGCTTCCAATCACCTACCCAGCAGAATGACCTATGCTTAAATACATAGAAGATATTATCATCAGGCTCTTCATTAGTCATTCTTTCATTTGGAAAGTTTGTTTTTCCACATACCTGTACTTCCCTGCATGTAAGCAGGCAGACACTGTAGGAACAGAGGCACCTCCAAAGTGCCAAGGCAAAGAACAACATCAATTCTTTCTAAAAAGTTACTTTTCTCACTATCATCTAGTCCTAACATTCTCTTTACTGTATACAAGACTCGAAATTTCTTAATGAAAGAATGCATCTGTAGGAGCCTGTGGCCAACATCAACACATACATATCTGAAAGTCAACCTTAACAATGCTTTTAAAGAGTTGAGCGTGTGTAAGTGCAAAAACATTGCCGGTATGTTAGACATATCCATAAAGTTTTAAGACACTGCTACCATTTCATTCCCATATATTAATATGAGGTTACATGTAACAGCTACAGCTGTTTGGGGATCCTAAAATGATGCCATGTGGTGACTACATGTTGCTCACTTGAGCATCATGATTGCGGTACCAGAGCAGATTAAAGGCATCACATTTCTTCCCCTTCCTAGAGCTACAGGAAGACAGAGCTAAAGCCGCTTTGGTGCCTCAACTCTCAAACAGTCTGTAATTTTCAGAGAGAGAAAGGATTAACTGGTTCTGGGTTTGCAGAGCGCCTGGTACACAAGGTCCTCATTAGAGCTGGCTTTGTTAGAGAAAACAACAATTTAGGAAGGAAAGTGGTTTACAGAAACATCTTGGGTCAAGTTGGTTTTGCTTTAGCACAGCCCAGCCTCTGCCAGCCAGGTGGATGCCCACTGGCCCGTGCCTCAGCACTGCCAGCCCCCCAGGGCCGCACTGGGGAGGGCATGGGGTGGCTGTGCCCTCACCCCAGCTGCCACGGGCTGCCCAGGGACCCTGCGTGGTCCCTGAGGTTGAGCCTGCAAAGCCTGACTCCCGCCGAGTGCCACGCTTCTCCCGCACTGTGCCTGCTCTATGAAGAGCCGGAACTGGGGAACAGGAACCGTCAGAATACTGAAAGTTTTTACTCAACTCCTCATCAGAAGAAAACCCAAATTCCATTCATCCAATGTGCTCACACAAAGCAAACCAACTGACGACATGAAGATGTATTTCGTTATTACAGTTCCTTCATATATAGCTCAAACAATTTTAACATCCCCCAAATTATAGAGACCAAGAAGGAAAACAGAGAATTGACCGTCAGAAAAAAGATGGAGAGAAAAATTTCTAGATGTAAGCTATTCACAAAGGAAATACTGTTAAGTTCTCCACTTTACAAATATGATTTTAAAAAAAGTTTTGTTCCTGAGCTCAAGACCTTATATTGGCTTGGACTTCTCTCCAGTTTTATATTAGTGCAGGTTTTTCCCTCTCTTCTGCATACAGGTAAACTGTATGGCTTTTATTTCACTGAAATGTGCAACCAGATCTTTATCGACACTCCAGTTATCAAGCTTTAGTTTACCAGGAATAGAGAGTTAGCTAATGCCCTAATACAGGGGCTGTATTACCACTGCAATTAAATGCTAACATGACCAATGCCCCAAGACCTATACGCATAAAACAGCATAGGCTTTGTTGCAGCATCTTTCAAAAGGAGGACATCCTTGGAGCTCACTACATGGAGCTCTTGAGTGTTCATAGACCCACAAAACCAGCACAGAACTAGCCTTTTCTTGTGGTGCACTTTCTTAGCTATTTTGCTACAGACTGTAGCGATCTGCATTTGGCATCTTGCTCTGCCATTGTCATGCTGAGCCTGACTTTTGGCCTAGGCATCAGCACAGAGGTGGCTGGTGATGGGACAGGTGCAGACAGAGGAGGACCAGACCAAATCTGTGTTTGGACCAGACCAAATTCTGCCATTGCCTCCATCACAGCACAGTGACAGATGCTGGTTCGGGACAAGCAGCTGAAGGACCCTCAGACAACACCACTCACTACTCTGCTGCAAAGAAAACCCAGACTGGCAGAAACACCCCTAAAGATTGCGTAGTACCTTTCAGCTTTATAAACCATTGGGGTGGGGGGAAAAGAAAAGAGAACTTTAGAGGTACCGTTGGACAGTTTTTGCTCCTCAGCTTTTCCTTCCAGCTGGGAGTTAGGTTTTTTTAAAGATACATGAATATTTTTATTTTTTCTCCCCCCAAACAGTTGCTTGGAACTGCTACTTGGATTAGCAAAGAGAATGAGGAAGTGATACACTGCATAAAGCAAAGCAATGATATTTTCTGAAGTAAAAGCTGAATTATGATGCATGTAAAATTGCAGTATTTCCTCTTTCAGTTTTGAACTGAAGTTAAAAACAGGTTCTTCAGTACATGCTGCACCCACAAGCAAGTGATCACAATCGAGTTTCAGGTATCATGCAGTTACTGCACGGAGGGAAGAAAAAAAAAGGAAAAAAAAGGCATACACCAGATGTTTTGTACAGCTGGCACATCAGGTCCAAATGGATACCATTTGAATAGTATGAGTTCACCCCCATTGTGAAAAAAAAAAAAAAGTGAGTCAACATACAAACTTAACCTCTGATGAAATAATCTGGAGAGGAAGAAGTATGGAACAAGTTTAAAGGGTATTTATACCAGCTCTGGAAGCAAAATTTTCAAGGAACAGTGCTTCCTTTCCAAGTCACACTACAGCCAGATACTACTTAAAAGAAAACTCTCAAACCAGTAGCCAAAGGGGAAAAAAGGGGAAAAAAAGGCACAGCAGCATAAAAAAAAGCTTGTATGCCAGTCAAGATATTTCCATAATACATTTCTAAATCAGAAATCCTCACGAAAGGGAGTCGGGAAGTGACTGCAACAGTCACAGGATCAGTCCATTTCTTTAAGGTACAACATAAGAGTTTTTACCCCTGCCCTCATTCCTGCCAAGCACCGATCACTATGAAATACATAAAGTTCAAATACTCTAGAACCTCCCCTGTGTGTAGCACAGATTATCATAGCAAAGGCTTTGAACATCAATGTCTCTTTGGTGCTGGTTCTGGTGCAACTAGGCAGGATGAGAGGGCTGTCAGATCTCATGTTTCTATCAAAGCTTGACTGAGCAGGACTTCTCTATTGATGCTATCAGCTTCAGGGAATTCCTTTCAAAGGAGGTCCATCAGACATACCACTGTCTGCATCTAGGGAAAATGGGCTCCTTTCTAGCCAGATAAACCTGCTACCTTAAGCTGCCACATTTAAAACCACACACATGCACATCCAAGGATGTATTACAGTGGTTCGGCTTATGAGCACATATCCTAGGGCTCCTGCTGCCACTAATGATGTGGACCTTTTCATGAAAAATTCTTCTGTTGCATTTCAGACAACAGTTTATCTGTCCACAATCCAAAATCCTCCTCGCCCCACCACATATAGCTGGGGCTCTTCCACCTCTGCCCATTGCTGACCACTGGTCCTGGCAGCGAACCCAACCAGTGTGCTGCCTCTGGGGGAGCAACACAAGCACACAGAGAAAAACTCAAAAGCCCTAGTAATGAAGTGTTTGCTTACCAGATGCCCTAAAGCAGCAAGTCAACGACATCCAGAGCAGTTTATTCCCAGCTTTCTGTGATTGACACGATAGGATTCTTCAATTATCAGCTTATTTTTTTCACTGCAACAAAAGATGCCATACGGTTGCATAAAAGGAGACTAAAAAAATTGTGAAGAGGTGTAAATGACAGATGTTTAGTGACATGAGTGGCCACTACAATCTCTCCTGTTGTTGCCCGTAAGATGCGCACATGAAACACCACTTTGAACATATAAATTGGGTCTAAGGGAGATTACTAGAAAAAAGTGCAGAAGGCAGCACTTCATTGGATTCCTAATATCCAGCATATCAACTAATTATGAATCGACTTTTGCAGAGCATGTTTACACAAGGCATCTTGGCCGGCAGTGTATGGCAACGTGTGAACAGCTCACCTCAGTATTTTCAGGTCAGACTATACCCTAAATAGGTCAGCGCAACATCAGGCAGAAAGCACCCTTCCTTTCTAAAAAGAGAAGCTGACAGCTTTGCACAGGCCCCTTACATCCCATCTTCTTGCAGTTGGGGCAGCTGCGCTTAACATGATTAACTCCTTTTACCTCATGGCAGACCTTTACTGGCAGGGCCACTCCAGAGTAACCGTGTCTCATAGTGCTCTGGCAGAGGTCTATTAGTCATCAGCAGGTTAAAAGGTCAGATTAGTAAATCTGTTTAAGGCATACACCCGACAGGCAGGGGCAAGGATCTCAACCAAGGACGCTGAGCACAGCCACTGCTAATGCGACTCCACTTCTCGGGATCTACAAAAGGCCAGAGCAGGCAGAAGAGGTGCACTGCGCTCGCAGGCGCTACCTTCACAGAGGAAAGAGTCCATCCGGGCTCGGACAGACTGCTGTAACCTTACAGATACTCCACGTGTTAAGAAGTACAATAAATCCAACATGCTTGTATTTCCCAGACAGAAAACCCAGATTATTAGCAACAGTTAACACCACAATTACCACAGGACTTCTCAAACGGATTTCTCTACATCCTTGCCTACATCGCATTTTTCTGATCCCGATGAGGTTGCACACCAGCGCATCTCACAGCTTAAAAGCTGAAAATTTTACTGCTGGAATTTTAATCAAAAGTGATAGGAACATAACCTTGAATAAAGGCTTAGAGGAGAGAAAAAGCAGGTAAAGGCAAAAAACCTGCTTGAGCAACGAAAATACAATTTTGGTAGAAGAAAAAATAACCCTTGGCCCGAGCCTCACTGCCACTTTGACACTTTCTTACAGAAGTTCACACAGTTTTGTAAGTAACACCGACCAAAACCTTCAAGTGACAGTACCTGGAGTGAAATTTTTAAACATGCTATACAAGCAAAAAGTTCAGCTGTTTCCACCTCCCCTTAGCGTTGGCAAGGTTATCATTACACTGTGTGACTGCTGTAAAACAAATCCAGTCATCACAGTTGCACCACCTAGAAGATGGCTCTGCTGAAAACAGGGGAGGGACTGCATCTGCTGGGGTGTGCCAAGCGAAACTCAGCAGCATCACAGCACATGACTAAGCATGTATTCTGGTACGTCAATACTCAACCATCAATTTGAAAATAAAGGTAATTTCTTCTTATCTCCCTCCTCCCACCAATCTGTGAATATGGGAGAAGACAGAACATTGCAAATGAAGTTTAAGAAGCCTTAACAAGAAAAAACCACCACACTACAAGATATGAAACAACTATTCATCATACAGGACAATGACTGTTAATATTCTATTTAAGATTAAAATGTATCATGTAAGAAATATTAGAAATCAGGATCCTATTTCTAAAAATAGAAAGGTGACTACAGATACACTTGACAGAGATTATTCATGTGAATAAAGACCTGTAACATAAATAAATAATTAATGTTAATGTTGCCTTTTTTGCTTAATTCTAACTGTGAGAGGCAATACTTACATTGGCAATTCCACTTTCTAATAACTAGGTCCAGAACAATCAATTAGTTTTCATTTGAAATTCCCCAGACCTGGCAGAAAAGAGAAAAGCTCACTCTCTTCTGGATATCTTCCCCCAAGAAAGCAGAATAAGTATTAAAATCATAATGGAATCATCAGCCAAAGGAAGAAAACACTTGGCTTTGGCTTCACTACCTCCTCCAAAATTAAAAACCACATTCATTTCAGCCCTGCGTCCGGCAAAATATTCCAGCAAAATATTAGACAACAGACGAAGCCCATAAGGAAAGTAGAAAATTTGGATTCAAAATGTAGGCTGCTTCTTAGTATGACAAAGGTGTCTTTTTCTCATTAGAGAAACAGTCATTAAAAATAAATGTAATGAAGGCTTCCATGAACTCACCAGAAGCACTGATCACAACCTTACAGTGTGTTGATACCTAGTAGGAAAGTCAGACCAAGTAATTAAGTTCGCTTTCTACTTTGTAGAAGTACCAGTAATATTCTCTCACACACATTTTCAATAAACTTTGCATGTGGATTGGCATTTTGGCTGCATAACAGCTGATAAGGCAGACAGACAAAGAGAGCCTTGCCATTCTTTGCTTGTCTGTATGTTACCTCAGTAGAGTGAACAAAACTGAAAAGCAGTGGTTCACAGCCTCTTTGTGCACTAGAGCTATTAGAGTAAAAAAACCTGTGACATATCTGCATCAATATTTACTTCTAAATTAAGTCTTGTATGCAAATGCAGACCTTCTATACTATGTATGCCATTCCTTTATTTAATCTTAGAAATCAATGAACTAAAAGAGACACTTAAATAATTATACAGCATTTTCCAGAAGCCAGTGTTTGTAGTTATATTGGCTTGATATTTCAAACGAGCCAGATCGCCTTACAAACACGTATCCTATTAAGTTCTGGGTCAGTTATGTGCTGTTGAATGTTTTACTTGTCAAAGAACCCACAAAGCTTTACCTCAAAGGGCAAAAGAGTTTCATATTGACATTGCTTTGTAGAACTACCTGCTTTACCTGACCATCTGACGGGCGCATACAAATGCTCCGTTAGAAAAAGCTGAGTCAGGAAATTCTGTCAAACACAGTGTTAAGTCATTTCTGTACTGTATTGAATGTCAGGTTGAACCTTGGACTCACCTTTGTAAGAGGAAAGTATTGTGAACAACACACAAAAATGTCTCACCTTGCTCTGAAATAGCTGTGTAATTCCTTTTGTTCTCTGTTAACGCATGATAAACATAAAATAAATGGGAAACAAATATCCTGACTCCATAACTGAGCTCAAAGATGCTTCTACATGCAAGTTACTAATAACATCAATCCATTCATTAAGTCAGGTGGTAGTTAAAGCAGCAGCTACATACAGGTTCAGTGGTATATATTTAAATGTATGGATAAAGAAGGCCTTAAGATATTATGAGCTTCTGCATTTGTCATGAAATAGCATTAGAAACACTGCTGGAGCCCTCTACATGCATGCATTCAGGAAACAATCACAACTCCTTCCTCAGTATGAAAGAAAATGGAGAGAAAGAAAATAACCCTGCCCTTTGCATTTCTGCACAGGCAAGTCTAAGATAAAGTCCTTGTGGATCTCCTTTCCCACATAAACACACAGAGGAAAACTCCCCGTTGTGGAGTTTCATTCCCAGATCAGAAGGAAACCCAGACAGAAATCCTCCTGAGCGAGGGGCCAGCACCCACCTCTGCCACCCACACCCAGGCCTCTGCCAAGCTCCTGGTGCATGACACAGCTCCCCGTTCCTGTGCCAGCACCCGCTGCTTCGCGTCTCCCAAAGCCATCATCTCCCTCGCGTCTCCCAAAGCCATCATCTCCCTCGCAGGGCTGCTGTCAGCCCCAGCATGCCTTAACTCTGCATTGAAGCACAGAACGTGCTGAACTGCCTGTGGTGGGCATCCTGCTGAGTCCACCTTCAGGGGAGAAGTGGTGCTCCCAAAGGAATAACGCCATTCCCCTCTGTATGCTCTTCTATATTTATCTTGAAAATTGATGTGAAGTATTCATTAAAATTACTCTGCAGAGGATACTGAAGGCAATTGCACAAAGCAGGTTGGCCTGGTGCACATTAACCTATTTTCCTGCCTGCTTATCTAAGCATCAAAGTTACAAATAAAATGTCGCTGACCTGTAGTGCTGGTTGTGTCTTACTGTACCGTAAAAAGTAGCTCTGCAGTATGTGCTGGGGAGTATTACATTACTCATCACCCCTCTGCTGCAGTTTCAGCTCAGATACCTACTCCCAAATATATACCAGGTACCCAGGACAAGACCCAGTCCTTCATTAAATATTTGGCACGTTGTCTCAAATCACCTTTGACATACAGGGTCATTTATACATCATGGCACATTGCATGCCTCTGCGACAAGATAGCATCACACAATACTGTATGTCAGGAATGCAGGCAACAGATTTAAACCAATCCTCGCTTCAAGACACTTTTACTAGGAAGCAGGTCACAAACTGAGTAATATCCGTTTTATTCACTGAAAAATGTATGCTATTCATTTCCAGGAAGTAAAGTCAACCACCCTAATCCTTCTCCCCTCTCACATACACCCCCCATCAGAACAACAGAAAGATGGTTTCTTTTGTCTTAACAGGTTCGCTGTTGGGATGTATTTAGTTCTTTATGTAAGCCTTATTCTTCCTAATGCATTTGCTAGGACACCTAATGTTGACTTGGTGCAAGGGCAGTCTTTCAGAGTAGTACAGCAAGAGGGTATCTGGTTACATCCACTGAACTCAGTTTTGAATATGCACAATAGTTCATATTTATGGAGCTTGTTTCCAAGCTTTAAATGTGCACATTTCTGATATTACTTCAACCACATTAATGTTCTGAACACAAATACTGTACAGAGAGAGGAGTGTCGGGTGTTACTTTTAAAAGTCCATAGATGGAAATGGGAGGAACCTGCAATCTGCATTCATCTTATGAAGCAAACCTCTGAAATCTGAAAAAACGGCTCTTGACTTCAATATTATTCTGCCCCTACAGCTGTGCAACTACTTAAACAATTTTCTGAACTGATAGAAACAGTTGGTTGCACAGGTGGCAACCATAGGAATCCTTAGCACACAGTGAAAGGGGAAAACCAAACACTGGGCAGAAGGCTAGGAGTTTGGATCTGAAAGAGAACTCATTCACATAAATTATCCAACCCCAAATATCACATTTCATCAGCAGTTCCTTCAGTCCAGCTAGGATGGAAATGAGACCTGGAGAAGTAAGTTCTCTTCTCAGGATGCTCACTCCTTTACAACCTCTTAACAGGAGAAAACCAATGGAGATTCAAGTGTACAAGTATACACTGTGCCAGATCCACAGCTGGGGTGAAGTGACAATGACAAGAATATTTAAAATAAATAAATAAATAAAATCAGCACTGACTATACACTTACTACCATGAAGTCAAGCCCGAGTACTTCCTGCAATACAAGCCTGGAATTTTCTCCTGATCAGTTCAGATTGCTACTTAAAATTATTCCCCAGCTCAGCAAAAGGTGACACAGCATAAAGAAAATCCACAATAAAGAGCCTGATAACAAGCATATGATAGATGATCCTGTACGAAAAGAAGTTGATCTTATGAGTAAGCAGAAGCCAAATATTACCCACTATCTCCTAAAGTTCATTAAGGGTAACATTTAACCAGACGGTTTTTTCAGCTGGAAAGAGTGTCAACAGAGAACATTGTTTTGCATTATTAATTTCTCTCTTGCTTTTAGCAGCTGCCTTCAGAGACTGCAATTGTTTCTCTAAATCCTTCTGTGCTGCTCCCTGTGTGCACAAGTTTAGAGGCCACGGGTATTGCACATCCCTAACACCGCTAAAAGATGGGGGGACTCACTTCAGCTGGTAACACAGATTATAGTTATTGCGATATCCTCTCATCCAATGACATGCAAAAAAGATTTCCACTATCTGCCAAACCCAAGCCTTCTCAAAGACAGGGGAAAATGCATCTTATGCTCCTGTTCCACTTTCTGCTTTGCTTTTTTTTTTTTTAACCTGTTAATTTTTTTTTTTTTTTTTTAATGAACTCCATCATACATGATTGCCACATGATAGATTAGGAAAAAACATCTTGGAAGATGTAAAAGCCTTCCAATTGGCTTTTGGAGCTGCCTATTCAGGTAAGAAAATGGCAAAATATGCTACCTGAACCAAGTAGCGTTTTGATGTACTCAGTCTTTCAGAAGTAACACTATATAAAAAAACCAAACCATAAAATATGTAGAAGAGTTAAGATAAGCAATTGAATTACCAAAGACTATTTAAAGTTGATTATAAAACATCCCCACATATTCCCAACACAAGTTTCACACAGCTTTGGAAATTCTATTTTGCTGCTTGGCTGTGGCAGTTACACAGAAGGATAAACTGTAACACCCCCTTGGGCATTACTGCAGTCTACAACAGGCAATAAGCTGCGAGCTTAAAAGGTCTGAGAAGGATTTATCGTGAACTAAGGGATCCAAAGAACCTGCTTTTTAAGAAGCCAAAACTCCACAACACACACTTACAACGCCAGGCACAGTCATTTTAAAAACTGAATTGGTAACATCCACTTGGCTGAATGCAGCAAGTGGAGAAAATACTGACATTATTTGTCCAGACCAATGCAGACAAGATGCCAGTGACAAGAACAAAAGTTTAAATCTAATCCACATATTCCCATCACAATTCAAGAAATCATCTGCCTGAAGGAGTCAGGCCCCAAACAGGAAATTTTCTGAGACCAGTTAATAAAATGTAGCTAAGCGTCCAGAAAGAGAGAGGCAGGTGATCTTTCAACCCATGGGTTGTCTTCAGAATTATGCCCTCCTCCCAGGTCTTACCATCACAGCTCTAGGAGGAAAAAAGCAAGAAGAAATGAACCCAAGTTCAGACTTTCCTCCTAGTTACATCAGTGTTACTGGGACACTGAAATAAAAATAATCAGAACCTGAACTGAATACAAGCTAGGGCAGTATCGTCTACTGTAATTTGTGTTGTGGTAGGGTCTACCTTTCCCAACGAAGAATTGGGCTTCTCTTCCTCCCTTCCCCACACAGTAGATTGCTCACAAAAATTTGGAGAGGATAATAAAACAAAACAAAAAAATCCCAACCCCAAACGCCTTCCTGAACAGGCAGACCAGAGCAGGAAGAGGGGTTGATAGCACATGCAGCTCAGATTTAAACACAAGTCAGAATTTTTTTCCTTTCATGGAACTAAGAGTCTAAATATGACAAAAGTTCATTTTGGGGAAGTTTTTACTTGCTTGTAAATGTAACTATGCACAGATGAAAGAGTTATTCTTAGTCATCTTCTCCATGTCAAAAATAAACCCAGCAATTTCCAGAATGTGTCACAATACAATATTAACTATGTATCTGCACTGTCACTGAATCAGTGGACACTTAATAGCCTTAATTTAGAATATCTGTATTTTCTGGAAACAGTCTAATGTACCGTGCTGGAATACCCTGAACTACTAAGACCACTTCTGAAGGAGCCAATTTGCAGTATAAACACCTCTAAAACTGGTCCTAGTGATGAGCACAGCAAACAGCGTGCCAGCCCTTAGCAGCCAGGCTGCCAGACACAGAGCAGAGGCTGCGTTTTTCAAATTAATGGACTCCTCACACAGAAAGAGCTTGAAAAGAAAAGGTGCCTCAAAGAAACAATTCACTCGCATACAAAATGCACATGCTAAATCTATATTACATAGGTACACATGTACGATACAGATACATGCATGCCGGGCTGCCTCTACAGCCATACAAAGCAACCCCTGAGCCTTCCCGTAGCTCGGTGGCTCCGGACACAACACGCGAGCAAGCTAAGAAAATAGAAGGACTGTACAGGGAGGAAGACCTCAATTTCAGTCATCTGAAATTGTCTTCGTTTTAAGGGAATCAAAACACACCATGCCCCTAAGCAGCAAAGCCTCTTCCACTACAAAACAGAGTTTTTCTGCTGACGCCAGGGGAATCAAACTGAGACTAAGGACTCCTGAGGAACAGATACACGTTACCAAGGACTCACAACAAATGTTACAGCCACGTGGAAGAGTCCCAATGGGAAATATATAGCATTTGAAAGTTTTCCCTTGAGTTTTCAAGATACTAATTATAAAATACCAGAGCAGTGAGACAGCTGGAGCAGATACAAGGTACGTGCTAAAAGAGGTGAAAGACTTAAAGCATACTCACGGAGAAACCAGCTAGCCATCACCTCTCTTGTTTTATGGTTTCTTACACTCAAGAGAACATCTCCAGCCAAAAAATAGCCTCCCTCATCTCCACAAGGAATGGGACATGGACACCAGACAAGAAAATTCTGCTTCAGAATATCTTAGAAAAAACAAAGTCTTTTCAGATCATACTTACTTCTACATTCTAGACAAAACTGAAGGAAACCTCAACTCCTCACAGACAGCGGTGCAACCACCACCCTGATTTCAACTTTAGGGCAGCATTAGGCAACTCAGAACGAAAAAAAAAAAAAAGAAATTCAGAGTTTCAAACAGAGACAGCTTCTCATTTCTGTATACTTTACTGGTTTGCTAAGAATTCACCTAGTTTTACAGATAGGGCAGGAAAAGTCACGTCACTTGCTGCAGGCCATATGGCAAGAGGAATTTGGATGCAGCATCCTTCAGTTTCCTGTTGGAACTTCCATTTCTCCACCACACAGTATAAGCTGCATCTCCAATATCTTTTTCTAGCACTATGAAGAGAACAGCACTAACCAATGCCAAGCAGCATTTTAAAACCTTTGTCAGGTATCACCTTGACACATCTGTTTAATGTGGGGGATAATGTATTTTTTGCAGCAACAATCTTGAAAAGGAGAACTGAATAAAATGCATGAGTCGAACGTGCTGGTACCCGGCTGGTCAGCCCAGTCATAAAGCAGCCTCCTAGCACACAGCCTTGTGGTATGGCGAAACCGAGACGTAGGAAACGGACTGAGAATTTCTCAAGCCAAGGCTTTAGCTTACGCCTGTGCTGTAAGTAGGTGTGTCCATTCACACCAGCCAATGTCTGGAATACTGATGTCTTCTGGCATACGTTGCTGGCGACCCCATCACCCCAGCCCTGCTATTGCCACCGCAGGCTCTGCTATCTGCCCGAGGTGGGAGGCAGCAGAGATAAGGAGGAGGAGGTGGGGCAAGATTCAAGTCAGGGGACTAAAGTGGCTAATCACCGCTTTGGACAGCAAGTAAAATGGTTACAAAGATAAATACAGCACTGGTATTTTAAAGACAACTTGTCTCTTCAAGCAGAGAATTGTTGTACCCTTTTCTAGTTTCTAAAGAAGTGAAACGTGACAAAAACTGAGATTGAACATAAGGTTCAGTCTGAGTAAGACTAAGATCAAGGATGTGCTGAGTGTTAAGTAAGTCAACATAATTTTAATTCTTAAAATGTTTACTGACCTTATAATACACAGGGAAAAACTGTATAATATCTCTAGAGTTAAGAGCAAAAGTTTGCTGATGCTTCAGCACAGCGTTTTAGAAGCGCATTTTTCAGATGCATCCTCCAGAAAGGATAACCCCCCTGTATTTCGAGAAATACCCAGATACTTCAAACTAAGCATACCCGGACATACACTTAGAGTGCTTATGTACACGATAACAGACATGAATTCCAGTTTGGTTGCTGGATAATCATTTTCCACCCATGTAATGTAATTAGCAACCAATACAAGGTGGCAAAATGAGGGAAGCAAGAAGCCCTCTTTTCTCCCAGATCAAGGCACTTCATGAACATCAATTAGATGTTAATATCCCTGGGCGGCAAGCGTGACAAGTCTTATTAAGCCATTTTAAAGATTAGGACAGTGAGTCACAGAGAGATTAAGAACTTCCTCAAAACCAACACCAGAGTCAGAGAAGGGGCAGCTACACCCCAGCCAGGCCTGCGGCCCGAGACTGCACTGCTCCACCTTATTGCAAGGTTCAGAGTCTCAAAGGAAAAAAGAAAAAAAAAAGAAAGAAAAAAAAAAAGTCCACACTCAGGTGAAGTTTCCTGGCTATGCCAACACACCTCAGTTTTGACCTGCAGGGACCATCTTTAGATACAAGAATGCAGTTTGGTTTCCATGCTCAGATTGTGTTTTGGCTGAAAGTACCAGCAAGGTTGCCAATTGTAAACGGTTTTTAAAGTCGACAGAGACTTCCAGATCTTTTCTGATAAGCTTGAGAGAGAACTTAAAACTTTTTGATACTGGTTCAACCCTATAAGCCTAGGGGCAAATAAATCTACCATCACCAGTCTCCGAGCCAACCCACGGCCAACTATCTGAATTCAAGTCACATGCTGAATTTACACATTAAAAACGTAGCGAACATGACAAGACAATTACTATCACAGGTTAACACGTACTTCAAAGCACAAAGAAAAACCCAACAGATGCCATATTCAATTAGCCCAAAAGGTGAGCAGAGAAGGATGTTATGCTGATTAACGCACTCGTTAAGACGCGTCCAAACCGACAGCCCACTTCGGTGTTGCAACCCGTTTGGAAAGCATTTCGCCGCCTTGATCCCGGGGTCCTCGCCGAGCCGAAGGTTACCTTTACTCTTCCTGCGTCGCCCCCCGAGCCGGCCGGAGAGCGACCCCACGGCGTTACCCCGCGCTCCCACAACCGCGCAGGGGCAGGTACAGCCCGCAGCTCCGAAAACGCCCCGGCCGGCAAAAACCCCGAGCCGCAAAGCAAAGCCCAGCCC
>NW_010972609.1:8911814-8957637 GCF_000737465.1 Haliaeetus leucocephalus
CGGGCCGGCCGCCCCAGCCCCCTGCGAGCCGCCGCCGGGCGCCCTTGCGCTCCCAGCAAGGTGCGTTTCCCTCTCCTCCCCCCTCCCGCCGCCGCCCCACGCCCTCTCGTGGCTCTTCGGGACCGGCCTCCGCCTGGAGGCAGGGGCCCACCTGCTGGCCCGGGTCCGGCCCTGAGCGGCGGCCCCGCGGGGGCGGCGGCGAAGGTGCCACCTGCAAGTTGGGGAAGTGGTGCGTGTGTCAGCGCATCCGGCAGAGAGGGACACGGGGAACTCGGAAACGGCTGCTTTTGTCGCTTCGGTTCTGTATTTGAGGAAGCTTAACGGTTGTCATAGATTCAGGAGGTTTAAGAAGATTTAGGTCAGCGAGCAAAGGGAAAACTAGTGGAAAGAAAGCTCAAGATTGACAGGTAATGTGACTAACAGCGCTTGCGCTACAGCTCCTTGACTTTTATCAACAATAACAACATCTCGCTAACGGTAGAAGTGAAGTTTTGTGGCAAAAAGAAAGAACGGAGAAAAACAACTGGGATTCACTTGAACTGCTGCAACAGGGAGGGTAAAACGCTCTGCAGCTAGAGCTCTACCTGCTAACCTAAAGGTTTGATAAAAACCTCAGCAGGCCTACTTTTAGGCAACTTAAAACATTCCTAAATATTTTGACATGTGCCACACAGGCAGTATACCGTAAGTGACCTTGAAGAAGGCTGTGGCAAACAAGCGAGTGGGAACATACTGTGCCACGACATGAGCCACCTGACCTTTTTCACACTTGCCTGCTCTGAGCCACATTTAAAGCTGCTTTGGATAAAGTGGAGAGAAAACAAGTGTGAATGTGGCCCTATTTAACCATGCACAGCTGAATGTAACACAGCCTCTAATGAGCCAAGCATTTAACCAACTCTCTAAAATAATTTGTTGACTTCAAGGTAAGTGTTTTGTTGTGGAAAATACCTCTCATTTGGGTTGAAATTTGTCTTCTAGCGTTGTGCTTGGCTGAACCCAAGTTTTACTCGATTGTTAACTTTTGAATTGCAGTATGTTTATCTGCTTATTTAACTTTGGGAGATTAAATGTACTTTTCCTCAAAGTGATGAAAGCTAGAATATAGAAGTAATGGTGCATACTGTTTCCCTGTTATCTACAAGACCATCTTCTTCAGCAGCCTTGAGGAAGGCAAGAACAAGGAATGAGAAAATGCTCTCGGCAGACTTCCAGAAAAGTGAACTGTAGTTGCAAAGGGGGATGTGTGTATGAAAGAAATAATATCTATATGATTTGTACAAAGTCTTCCTAGTTTGAGGCCAGCAGTGAGAGCCACATGAAAGCAAGATTCCTCTGCAAAGAACGCAGAAAATACAAAGTCAAAAAGAATTTAACCCCTCCTGCAAAATATTCCAAAACTTTCTTCTTCAGGAAAGATGTTCCTTCCTGGTTAGGAAAGATGCTTACAGCACTGGCCTCCCATCTGTCTCTTCACCTTTACCAGCTGTCCTCTTTCTTCCACTCCTCTCAGAAAAAGTTAGGTCCATAAGAAGATAACACTTTCTGCCAAGTCCTTCCAAAATTTTCATGCACTCCCTAGGGTGACGTGCCAGGGGCTGCATGAAGACCACCAGAGACCCCGCTATTGTAATAACTATAATTAGTATATTTAGTGATTGTCCTTAAATATTTGAGCTTTGAAAATGGCCAAAAGATGAATGTATAGTTCACAATCACTAATCTGAACTATTATCATAACCATCTTTTAAAATTATGTTTCATTAGATGTTACTTAACCAGAATTAAGAAATTCTTTATTCATAGTCACACCTACTTCTCCCCCAAGGAAAATGTAACTAAGATACAGTTTAATCACTCTGGGCTAAGATGAACACATTTCAGTAAAGATTAGATTAATAAACCCTAATCAAGCACCACAAATTTGGCATTACATGTGGCTCTGTCGGCTACCCTAGCCCACCCTCCCTTATGTGAAGCATGGGACACTCAGCTATAAAGGGAATTAGCAACTTCCTGGGTGCTGCACAGCCTCCCCTTCCAGTGAGACCGAGTTCCTAATCCATTATTTTTAACAGTGCAGCTGCTTTGTAATTTTTTTTCGTTCAGTCCTAGCCCGTTCTCCCACACTGGAAAGACAGGACAAAAGAATAAGAATAGCCCTTCTGAAAAACACTCTAGCCTTACCAACTAGTATAAAGCCATGCGTGCTAACTCGGCTGCAGGACGTTCATCCCCTCACTGTGGCTGATTATGTAAAGCACTCCCTTTCCTGACATGTGCAAGCCTATCTATTCAAATTCTTGTAGATGTAATACTATCTACATATCCAACACAATAAAAGCTCTTCTTGTGGTATTTAAACAACCTGCCTGATCCTTTCTGATTAATTTTGGATTTTTTCAAAGTTAACTGAACTTTTGTATACAAAAGAGATGGGCTGGTAGTTAAGTCGCAGCCTGGGTCTCAGGAGACCGTGCCAAACTCCCTCCTCCACCACTCATCTCCTATATGACTTTGAGGATTCACGCATCCATGGTGTGTATCGGTTCGTGACCTATAGGGTGCAGCTAATAAGACTTCCTTACCTTATGGGGGCTTATGAGGGTGAAACCCTCATATGAGGGTAAAACCTTGACGTTCTACTACATCACATGAAAGGCCATTATGGGTAGCATAGGTATTTTCCTGGTCTTGAAGTTTGTCATCATATTCCTCTCTGGTGAGAATATATATATATATTTAAATATAAATTTTCATATTCTCTTCTTTCAGTAATGTTTTTGTTTTAAATGAACATATAAAGCCATTAGAGTGGTTCTTTTAAAGGAATTTGGCGTTATATATTGAGGAAAAGAAAATAGATCTAAGGAAAGGAGGGTGATTTCTTTATGTGGGAGCATATAATTTTCCTGGAGCCTGGAATAGCTGGATTTTCTTACCACATGTGCAGGAAATAGCCCTTCCTACCTGATCCTGAAGTATCACGTAATACCCTTAGCATATAATGGAACTATTCTAGTGTGATACACCTTCTAAGCAACATTTCTGTTCAAGTTTCCAAACGCATTAACAGATTTATACATGTCTGTTGAGGAACAGTTCAAAACACTGGTTCATTGGCAAATAATAAATATTTAAACTATTCCACAGGGTCCTTGTTTCCTAATTAAAAAACAGTACCAACAAAACACACCTAGTTAATTTTCTAGCCCTCTTCCCACAGATGACTACAAGTTAATTTGTTAGGGAAGTTTGGGGATGGGTCCTTCATCACCCTACCTTCCTCATATTCACAATTTCTCATACACTCAGTGCTTCTGCTGCAGTAACAGTAGTAGGGCTCCCCCACACTGGCACAGAACTGCCAAGATTTGTATTTGCCCTGTCTTGCCTCTGTCCTTTAAGAGGGCAAGCTCTAACAAACTATCCCACAGCACACCTGGCCAGTAGCGCATCCCCAGGTCGGTAACATTAGTCCTCCTTTCTTCAATGCAAATACTCTGTTGTTTGGGGTTTAGGCATTGGGGGGGGGGGGGGGGGTTTTTTAGTTTTGTTTGGTGGGGGGGGTTCCCCATATGTGAATATTTTCTCTGATATTTTGACAAAAAAGGAGATAGAGCTTGTCTGATGCAGGTTAATGACACAAATCTAGGAAATTTCAGTCTTTAGGTCACGTCCTTGCTGGTTAAATCTCCCTGAAGCTAAAAAGGATTTTACTGATGTGAAATTTCTAATAATACATCAAATCTGAGCACAGGATGATCTCTTGCTCCCAGTATCATGCAATATTAACTGATTCTTTTTCTTAGACACTTTGATAACTGCAATCTCATCTACAGAGTACCCAGCTAGCCAGCACCAGTCTCTTCAAAATCTTCAGTTCATGAATCAAAAAATCCCTTCTTTGAAGGCAGAAGAAATGAGCCCCATACTCTCTAGGATAACTCTCATTTTAGTAAGGCACAAAATTATAATCCCTTTTTTATTCCTACAATAGAGTCACATCTCAGTGTCATTTCACTTTGTGTAAGGGATAATGTCAGCTTTAGTGATGATGTAATTACAAATCATGGAAACATTTTTTGAGTTCTGAAAAGCAACAACCAGAACCTTAAGAAGTTTGAAACTTCTCTTGTAGCACATATGATTTTGTAATGTATATTTGAATTTTGAGAAGAGTTGACAGATAATCAAATAAGGTGGACGTTATGAAAGGTACAAGAAATCATTATTGTAAAGATTTGCATTTGCTTCTTCTTTTATTGTCCTTGTTGTAGCCAGTCTTTTAGTCAGCTGTTAAAAGATTTAGTCTTCCATAGGGATATATTTGGATATTTTCCCTAAGGAATATCACTAAAAGTCTTCATTTTATTAATGCCGAGTCCTCAGTGCCCTAAGGACTTTATTCCACAGATATTTTCATTTCTGACATTTGGGCTTGTGTGCTCAGATACAGTTTTGATTCTGCTTTGATTTGCAGAAGTCACTTCTCTGAGAAATACATGAGAGAATATCAAAGGCATAGAGCTACTTCTGTTGAAATAAATGTCAACATCTCATTGACTTCAGAGAGAGAAGGATCAAGTAATTAAACATTGTTTTGCATGGATTCCAATAGGCTTTGGATCAGGCCTCATTTTCCTAGCTAGTACTTGCACCTTTGCTGCTTTGGATTCTGCTGACAAACGACTCTCTGTAAAACTAACCAACCAGGCTCAACAAAGCTGATAAGATTTCCTTCCTGCACTGCTGTGCTAACACCTTCCCTGAAAACGTACTCTGAGTTTGGTCATACTTGATTTCAGATTAAGACTTTGCAGAGCAAAGTGAAACTTCAATGTCAGCTAAAGTGATAAAGAAATTTAAGTTAATGCAGTGTCTTTCAAGCCAAATGATTCCAGGCTGTGTACAGCTGGTACATAGATCTGCTTAGTTAGGGTGCTAAAACATCTGCATGAGCCGGTAACTGCCAGCTGCTTAAAGGATGTCACATTGCAAAATAGCCAGCTAGGTTGCTTCAGATTATATCAGGAGAAAAATATAGTGATCTCTGATAGAGATGCTGGGGAAATTTTGTGGACCCCCCCCCCCCCCAAAAAAAAACCCACACCAAAAAAAACCCCAACCAAACAAAACCACCAAACCCAGACACCAATAAAAACAACATGGAAGACTTATGCACACACCTGGATGAAAACAGTTCCTAATATGTGACTATCAGTGAATAAAGGGAATCTTCTGTAAATACATGCTTAATACAAATTAACTATCCTGTATGTGTTGTCAGCAAGAACCTGAGATTATTTCTTGTCTGTGGGAAACCTTCTGTTAGAGACAAAGATCACTTTCCAGATGCTTTGATGTTAGCATATTAAATCTTAGCAGAGACTTTATTTAATTAAATGTTACTTATGTTTTGTGGGTGTTACTGAACAAAGTCTTCCCTGAGTGTCATTAATGGAAGAATGACAGAGTTCGAACCAGTTAGGATCATCATGATAAGTCTGAGTGCAGAGATAGTCTCTGGTGATATTTTAGGGAAATTACTGTTTCTCAGACAGCTGAACACTCAGGTGTACTTGCCTAGCTCAAGGATGAAACCACAACACTTCTAATTGCCATGCTTCCAGTTTCACAGATTCTCGTTTTTCATTTTTAAGTTAAACACTTCTAGTTAGTCTGTGCTTTTGTAATTGTTTCTTTAATGAATAGGACTCCATATGCATTAGAAGTTTAATGCTAAATCTTTTTTTTTTTTCATTCTCAGGGAAGGAGGTACTTTCTTTGGCAATTCCAGGGTTTACTTTGGGAGATTCTAGTGACTGATCATTTACTGTGTTGCATTATACTGTATTAGAGGAGAGATGACCTTGTTTCTCATGCTTAGCCAGGAAGGAATGGCTAGGAAGATGTAGTCTTTTTTTCATAATTACCTAATACAAATGTTTCTAACTTGCTCTATGGAGATAATAGAAAACAATCAGCAACTGCTGGGTATCAGTTTTGTCTGTTATACATTATTGTCTGTCTTGACAGCGTAAAGTAAATAAATTATATGTATTCAACCCCCCTTTGTTTAAAAAATAAGGTTGCTAAGAAACAAGAGTTACGCATGTTTAATGCAATTTACAATCAGCATTTATATAAAAACATGAAATGTAGCCATGATGCACTTGGAAACTATTACAGTGCAACTAAAATGCAAACTTGTGGTCTGGACAAAGAAGAAGAAATGTGAATTTTACTGTCATGTCATAATTAGGACCCTGGCCAATGTATAATTACAACTTCTAAAGTTCCTTTCCATGTTCTGGATTCTGTAGGAAATGTCAATTAATGTCACTGACATATTTACGCTCATATTTACTCTTTCTTCAAGATAATGTTGATACAGATTTCCAAAGGATACTGTTAATAAGAGTGGAATAACTAAGGACCTATAGGTTCCACAGAAATTTTGCATATTATGGTCATATATAGTTCAGCAAGGAAAGTGTTGATGCATATAAAAATTTGGTTCACCTGTAGGTTTGTGTTTCAATCTGATTTATATGTTACAAATATTTGCATATGTAAATTTTATTCAAAAATACTCAGTTGTTGTCATGGTTCAGGATGTAAGTGGTTATGCTCAATGACATATGTATATTGACATTTTTCACTACTATGCTTATCAGTAAGAAAGAAAATTTCATCCAGCCTCCTACCTTTCACTGGAGTCAATCCTATGCTCATTTAAACCAATAACTAACTTTTCTTCTGACTTCACTTGACTGCAAAAAAAAACAAAAAAAAAAGACCGAGACATCTGTTAAAAGCAAGGATTCCACAGTCCTCACCGGAGGCCAAATAGCAGCACAGCAACACAACTGCTAAAGCTAAAGATATTCGTGGCATTGATAGGCTACTCACAGTACAGACACAAAAGATTCTTTTTTCCTAAACCTGGTGTTATAAAGTTGTGAGTTACAGGTCTCTAGTCACTACCTTAACCTTAGGAAAATTATCCTCAAAAGATTGGATTTCTTTCTGTGTAAAAATTACAACAGTGTTCTCAAACTGCTACTCGGGAATATGTTCTTGAAAGTTTAATTGCTTTTTAACTACCCACTGCAACTTCAGGTTTTTTATTTTATATCCAACCACAGCAGCATTGAAGATTTCTCTCTCTTATCTGATCACAGAAAAAAAGCAGCTTATTCCTGTTTCTACCCTTTCATCCCTGGTTTCTTAAATGGGGCCTAAAGCCATTTATCTCTTTAACCTTATGTGATAATTAAGTTGTTCAAGCTTACTCAACTTCACTTTTCCCAGTTAAATTGGCCCCCTTCCAGCATTGTCAGTTTTCCATAAACCTATAGGGAAGAGCTCAGCCTGACATAATGCCTCCCAGAGAAGCTCAGCACTGCCGTACAGACGCAGGCCATCCGCAGACTTCAGTGCTACCAAAACCCATCTGCCAAATTTGGAGTGGCTCAGGAGGACACAAGCCTCTTCAACACTGGTTATGAGAGGGAAGATGAGTGCTATAGCCCACCTGGCAGAGCAAAAGCAGTTTTACAGCAAGCATTTGACCTGTTGAGACCACATGTGGAATAAGGCCATGGTCATTCTCCTCCCTGCCATAAGCTTTGGAGATTTCAAAGACGTTGCAGGTAATTCAGCCCCAACTGCTGCCTCCCCCCCCGAGACAGCAGGCTCTGCAGCACCACTTGGCTATTAGCTTTGCCCTTGACAGAGAGATGCCACCTAATGAATTGCCTCCAGCTCCCAGGGGAACACTAAGGCTTGTTGAACAGCCTCCTTTCTGTTGCTTGGGTTTTCTTAGCTCATGAGATCTCACTGGATCACAGCACAAGCAATATTGTTCTTGACAACCTGTAAAATATTTTTATGAACTCCATAATTCAGTATTTAAACATGTCAACAACTTCAAACAAACAAGCGTAGCTTAAAGAGAGACCTATTCAGAGTTGTACCATCTGCCACTAACTTTCCAGTCTCAGTGCCAGCATAAAAAAAAAGGTATTCTTAATTAAAAAAAAAAAAAAAAAAGGACCTGTGCATCTGCAAATTTGTCAAATGGGCAGTTGGCATCCCTCCACCCTTCCTGCTGGTGCATACCCAGAGTTTGAAATACCAGATTTCAGCTGGTGAAGGAGGAGCCTGAACGCACCAAGAGAAAAACCACTTTGAACTCTCTGGAATGGCAACAGCAGCACTTGAGGAAAAAACAAAGCCTGGGCACAAGTGCATTTTCACAACAGCTGAAATGAAGACATTGAACAACTGCCACATTCCCAGGGGAAATCCTGTTGAGCAGAAACTTAGTCCATCAGCTTGTTGTATGATTGCTCCATGTTGTTCACAGAACTGGCATTTCCTTCAAGTGCACTTCATAGGTTATTTAAAATTCATACATGAGATTGACCTGTGAAACTCAGCACAACTGAAAAGTCTTCTTTTGCCATGCAACCTTCCTGATTTGAAAGCACTTCTTTCTGCATGTGAAGTGCTTTTTTTAGCTATGTTGCATCCTTGCAATTTCTTAATAAGCAGTAATTATGCTGCTCTTTCAAGATACGCATCTGGCATCACCCATTCACTAACATACTGTCTAACAATCTATAAGCTAAAGACTAAAAGGTATTTTCAGTATTAAAAAAGGTCAATTTGAAATAACTTCACAGGATTCACATAGTTTATTTACAGTAGTGCAATACTTCCTGGTGATTTAGAGATCACTGTCTGGCCTTTCACTTTCACCCACGCAGACAAATACTTGTTGTCAAGACAGTAAATAAAGGCTTAGATATACATGGATAATTCATATTAAATTTCAATAAAATACTATTTTAAGTACCATTGCTATCTAACAGACTGTTTCAGAGAATGGTTTACTGTGAAAATTTACAGATGAAACTTCCTTATTAAAAAAAAAAAGTTCTACATTTCAAGCAGACTTCCGTCTTTAATTAATTGAATTAAATGGCTGGTTTCCTTCATGAGCCCTGCCACTTCTCTTATCATTTACTCCAGGCAGCGATAGAGTAGGATTTTTAGCCAACACATACATTTCACTCTGCACTCATGGAGAGAAAATTTATATGTACTTTTTTATTTCACAATATAGCCAGATTTTGGAAACTCGCCCACTCTTGCCTTCTGTTTTGCTTAAAACATTAGTCTACAAAGCATCAAAAAGCATCTTAAACTAAATTAATGTCTGCATGTCATTGTTTATAAATGTGCAGGCACTTGCCTGGAGGCAAAAGAACCCATAATGCTGCTACCATTTACTGTTATTTATATTTAGCTTTTTCTTTTTTAGTGAGGGTTTTCCTATAGCATTTTTTTGTTTCAGGTTTTAGTTCGGCCTGCCCTTGGTCCTGTATGTAGTACTATTTTCACCCTAGCAGCTCTGTACGCCGGCCAAAGAAGGTCAGCTGAGAACAAGGGGTTGGAGCATCTCCCAGGGCCTGGCTGGGCTGTATTACTAGCACTTCTGTGGACAAATATGCAAAGTTTAATGAAGTCAGTGGAAAGACTCCCGCTGGCTTTCGTTAGCTTTGGATCCGGCTATAAATTAGGAAGGTTTGATTTTCGTTCCATTACTTGTCCGTAATATTTTTTCCCTGTGTTAACCACATAGCTCCTCTTTAAACAGTGGCAGAACTGCTCTTTTCAGTCAAATGGTCAGTTTGTCAGTAAGTTACACTGTAATATGACCAGATAGGGATCCTAAGATTGCTGCTAACTGGAGAGGAGGAAAAAAGAGGCCCTTTCCAGTTTTGTGGACAAAGTCATTGACTTCAAGGGAATCGTACAGTATCCTATTATGCTTTGTATTCAGCGTGTGGTAAAATACCATTCTGAAGTGGGGGAGCAGCTGTTATCCTGCCTTTCCAGAAGGACAAAGTAAAGACAAATCACAGTCCTAGGAAAAACTAGGGAAGTGATAGAAAAACTTGTCTAAGGTGACTCAATAATTTAACAAGGGCAGAAGCAGTATTAATGCAGGAATTCCTAGCTTCTGTGTCCCATTCCTTGCTCCCTCTGTGTGTATGACATATGACATATACATACTGTATCACAGAAGAAAGCACATAGGAAGTGCACAGTAAATCAGGATTTTGTCAGTTTAACAAGGGTAAGTTTAAAGAAATATTTGTTCTTGGAGTCAAAAGCATAGGCCTTGAGAACAAAACGACAGCTATCAAGGCAGTTTATTTCGAAGTTTAAAAGTGATTACTGTCCCCACACATTCATCTGAGTAAGACAAGGATGTAAAGAAATAGTATTAAGTAATTAAAGTTTTTTTTTTAAAAAGAAATACAATTTTCCATTAAAAAACCCTGGTCTTGTACAACAGACAACATCTATGCAGTCATGTATCAATAAAATTTGCTTTTTGAGTAACGACTTTCCCTCAGAACATTTTCTATTTATAAACCCCCTTAAGCCTTTTGCAGTATTTCCTGTCCAGACATACCACTTAATCACCAGAAAATGATTCAGCGAATCAGTACAGGCACTTCCCAAACACAGGATTCAAAACTAGTGAGAAAATTATGAGCATGCTCAAAACTTGACTGATGAGTCAAAATACTGTTTAAACTGATTCTTTTTTCCTAGATAAGAAATATGTTAGAAATGGTTCACCTTGTCATTGGAAGTACTTGGACACTTGTTCAGCAAGAATAAGAATATTTTGCTCATTCATTCACTCTGAAATGCTTTCTATTTCTGTAATTACTTGACCACAATATTATATTTCAAAAGCAAACAAACAGGCTTATGACCAAGATTTGGAACATGGTTAACTCTCCTGCTGCTCTTCTTTGGTCTGGGGTGGGCATTGTTATGAAGAAATGTTTGATCTTTTTAGCTTGCATAAGTAACTATCTTGGAAACACAAAGACATAACTGGCTAAAATTGTCATTTTGAACTTACTTATTTACTAACTTATTGCTAATTTTTCAGCTCTAGAATGTCAGAGATCTTGTTACATTTTCTATGCACAAAAATGAATGTTGTTTAATATTCATCCATAAACATCATCCAGCATATTCATCTGCAAAAAAACTTAGAGATGGAACTGGAATACAGAGCACAAGCAATCTCAATTCTCTTTTCAAGAAAAAACTAAGAATGGAGTTTCGTCCTAAAACATTAACTTGCGCATAACTATCTGCATGATTCATCATGGAAATAACCACAGAATTTCTTCACACTCCACAGTAAAAGAAGAGCAGTAGAACTGTTTCCTTTTGTCCAGATGTAAAAGCACCAAATTTTTGGCATTTCAACCATTTAGCTTAAAGACAGCCCCACCTGCATGTGTTGTCCTAATCTGTATGCACCAACAAACCCTAAAACTATTCCTGACCCTTTGGAATCTCCTGAGGGACACAATCTACAAATAAATCTCAGACCTGCAACACCTCAGTAGTACCATAGAAACAATAGAATTTGCATTACAAAGGACAGTTTTTTATTTTGAGGACTCTTGAGCCTCACCCTGTTTTGCGGCTGTGGATGTTGTAGCTTAAGGAAATAACTTGCTCACAGTGCAAGCCAACAGCCAGGCTGAGAATGGAATTACATATAGTCCCAGCTTTCACCCTCATAGTCTATCCATCAAACACTTACCTCCATTATTTTCCATGGCAGGTAGGGAGAAGGAAGCTATGGAGATTACACCCAAGAAACATCATTTACTCAAAATCTGTCTTTTAAATAACAGCTTCTTTTCTGTTATTGTTTCAGGTACTTTGCAAATCTGAGGCAGGAAAGAATAATCACTTACAGTTTATGAGACCGTGGTCTATTAAGCAGAAGAATACACATGATCCACAGCAAGGAAATTATCCTCATTTGATATTTATTTCAATTTTTTTTCAGAGAGAATAACCAGTCTTTCTCTAATCCCACCGGTTTCTTTCAAGCAGACTTTTAAAACAGGTTGGAAATGACAGAGGAACATGTTAAATATCTACACGCAAGAGAGGGCTTTTGAAATGAAACCTGTTTCATATTAACTAAGCTAACTTCATATTGAGAGTCTTAATATGCCATTTATGGGTATATGCATGGCATGGCAATATATGCCCCCACCCTGAACTGACCTGATTCCATGCCAAAAGTGGTTGGAAAAATAAGAATGCCGTATCATCTGACAGACAATGTCATTCTGATAAAGGTCTGAGGTCACATTCCAATGCTATCATTGCTGGCCTTTCATCTGCAGAAGCTGTTCTCTCACTTTCACAGCCAGCAGTACAGCCAAGTGATTCAAAAGCAGCTGAAAAACAAAGAAGGATAACTACCATAGAAATATCAGGGGAAAAAAATCAAAATACTAGAATGTTTTCAGCTGCAAATGCAGCTTCAAATTTGTTAACATCTATTTCTACTGCAAGTATTGTTCAAAGTATCTACCTTTCTACATCACTAGAGGCTTACTGTGGGTTCAGTATGGAAAACTGACAGAAGGTGTGAACAATGAACTAGCACTTAAAAAGCTTTGTGTATCTCAGTATCTGCAAAATGCCATGATTTCTCCCATCTCTGAATGGCATTTCAGGTTCCACATTTCTCTGCCTCTAATATTAAGTGATGTTATTATGGTAATAATGAAGCTGCTTGTCAACACTGCAAAATCTAGACATGCTTTGCTAAATATTTGCTGCTGCTCAGGAAAAAAATTAAGTTTCTTAGGTAAGATATACCTACCTTCCCTCTTTTCTGAGCTAAAGTTCTTTCAACTGGTCCTATATGGGACAAGGTAGCCTCGACTTCTCCTGAAAAATAACATTTTTATAGCTTTACATTACACATATATTTCCTGGGAGAAGAAAGAGAGGTGGGTCTGCAATGTCATCACAAGTTTTCCTGCTGATCCAGGGAAAGTACATGTGACCCTCACCCTATAGCTGCAAGAAATTTTGATTTAAAATTTTGTTTTAAAATAGATTTGAACAACTGCCTAAGTCTGAATGCTTGGGCCTGTGTTCTGCAACAGAGGGGGGAAAGGGAAAGAAGCAGGAAAGAAGAGGGAAAGAGGGAAGAAACTGGATTAAAAAGAAAACTTCCCAAGTAAACATACGTGAAATAATTAAACAGAGACCTTGGCAAACTCCATCTCCTTTAAAGTTATTAGGAAATAAGGATTTGAAAATGCATGCAAGTCAGCCAAAGTATAATTAAACAGTTCAACAGTGTACCTTTTATTTAACAAAATGTCGTGCAAATGCCTTTTTTAGATTAGATGGAGCAAAATGAGATGTATACAGTACAGAACAAAAAGTAAACTAATACCGGGCACCAGTGTTAGTTCCAAGGCCCCTGTTTGTATTGTGTTCTTAAACAACTCCTTCACCCTCTTCAGTGGAGAGTAACTAGCTTGGTTTCTCCTTTCCACCTTCCCCCGTACTCTGATATGGTAAGTTCAGAAGGGGATGCAAAGAGCAAACCAGCTAGAGTTCAGCTTGGTCACATGCCATCCATAGGTAATTCAGCGTACCTTTTCAGGGAGGTCACAAAAGAAAATTTCATCAAGACGGAGTAACTTATCAGTCAGCACCATGTGATGGGTTGACCCTGGCTGGACGCCAGGTGCCCACCAAAGCCGTTCTATCACTCCCCTCCTCAGCTGGACAGGGGAGAGAAAAAATATAACAAAAAACTTGCGGGTCGAGATAAGGACAGGAGAGATCATTCACTAATTACCATCACGGGCAAAACAGACTCAGCTTAGGGAAAATTAGCTCACTTTTTATTACAAATCAGCCAGAGTAAGGTAAATGAGAAATAAAACGAAATCTCAGAACACCTTCCCTCCACCCCTCCCTTCTTCCCGGGCACAACTTCACTCCCGGATTTCTCCACCAAGCCCCCCCAGCGGCACAAGGGGGACAGGGATGGGGTTTACGGTCATCACATGTTATTTTCTGCCGCTTCACCTCCTCAGGGCGAGGGCTCATCACACTCTTCCCCTGCTCCAACATGGGGTCCCACCCACGGGAGACAGTCCTCCACGAACTTTCTCCAACGTGGGCCATTCCCACAGGCTGCAGTTCTTCACGAACTGCTCCAGCATGGGTCCTTTCCACAGTGTGCGGTCCTTCAGGCACAGACTGCTCCAGCATGGGTCCCCCACGGGGTCACAAGTCCTGCCAGAAAACCTGCTCCGTGGGCTCCTCTCTCCACAGATCCGCAGGTCCTGCCAGGAGCCTGCTCCAGCGCGGGCTTCCCACGGGGTCACAGCCTCCTTCGGGAACCCACCTGCTCTGGCGTGGGGTCCTCCACGGGCTGCAGGTGGAGATCTGCTCCACCGTGGACCTCCCTGGACTGCAGGGGGACAGCCTGCCTCACCAGGGTCTTCACCACGGGCTGCAGGGGAATCTTCGCTCCGGCGCCTGGAGCATCTCCTCCCCCTCCTTCTGCACTGACCTTGGTGTCCGCAGGCTTGCTTCTCTTACATGTTCTCACTCCTCTCTCCGGTGGCTGTTTTCTCTCCATCCCAACTTTTTTTTCCTTCTTAAAAATGTTATCACAGAGGCGTTCACAGAGGCGTTACCACTATCCCTGATTGGCTCGGCCTTGGCCGGCGGCAGGTCCGTCTTAGAGCCAGCTGGAATAGGCTCGCTCTCTCTCGAACACAGGGGAAGCTTCCAGCAGCTTCTTACAGGAGCCACCCCTGTAACCCCCCCCGCTACCAAAACCTTGCCACATAAAACCAATACACACCAATATCACAGACTCAGAGACTGTCAGGTAGTAAATTGGGAAACCTGTCACCATGGGCTGCTGATTTACTCAGGAGGGAGAGAAGACTCCCCAAAGTGACAAATCAAATTAAAGCGTCTTCCCTAACTTGGCCCTGAAAAAGTCTTGCTAGCCCCAGAGGGAACTCCGTCTCTTAACCTGAAGGGATGCAGCACAAGCACATTTTTGCACATATAAAAAGTTCACAAGCCTAACACCCATTTAGCTTCATCCCACTTCCACTGACTTCAGTGGTGCCGGATCAGATCTGCATCTGGGTAATAAGAAAGTAACTTAATTTCTTACAACAAATTATAACTATATTCTTCAGTGCTCTTTCAGGAAGTGCTTACGTATGACAAAAAGGTAAGGCTGTAGATAGCATAGGTTAAGTGATTTCTAAACTCAGTTACATCCTGTTGGCTAGGAGTTACTACTCCCCCAGATGCAGCACCTCATCTGACAATAATGCCATTGTCATGCAAAGTAAATGGATAATCTTAAGTCATGCTTTTTACCAAAACTGAACATTAAAGCACTCAAAGTACTGGCTTATTTTAAAACCATTCACTGCTTTTGCTGGTTCTGATAAACTCTGTGAATTTTATTTGTATGTGGAAATAGAAGGTAACAGGAATGGAGTCATGTCTTCTACTGTTTCAACATATGTTGAATATACCCTTGATAGCAGAGGTTATTAATAATCAGAAGGAAAATAGGATTCAAATGAAGATATATATATATAGATTAAGACCTGAGAAACTTTATCATCATTTAACTTGACTTCCTATCTAACACAGACTGTTGATTTTCAACCATATACTTTCTGCTTGCATTATAGTACCCATTTTAGAAATATTTTAGTCTTTACTAAAAAGGCTCAAGTATTAAGGAAGCTTCTACATACCAAGGAAGATTGCACCAAGAACTAGCTTGCCTCAGAATAAAAAACCTGCTGCTGCAGGTTATTTGTGGCTTGAATGTATCTGGTTTCTGCTTCCAAACTTAGGGTTTCTTCTGCTTGATTATAGAACTGATAGTCACCTTTCCTTTACTTGTGGGCTGTGATAAATGCTAACTCTTGGATTAAACAAATAAATTAGCCTTTGTTAGACTCTTTCTCCATAAGCACTGGTTGTTAATATTCAAACACATATTATTCAAGTGATCATGCCTTACCAAATTATTCAGGTCAGGCTTTATAAGTAAGTGACTTAGAGTCATCAGCAATTTCTGTGTTGACTCTGATAAAAACATGGCATTTCACCAGAGCAAGAACAAATTCTTGGGAGTAACAGAAATAATTCAAACTAACTAATCTTATAATGACTTTTTCAGCCTATCAGTTAACTAGCTATTTAATATTGCATTTCTCTCTTTCTTGTATTTTAAATCAGAATGTCCAATGTCCTTAGGATGACTGACTCGTATATTAGATCAACATAGGTATGTTTATTAGCCACACTTATAAAATGCACATTACATGTCCATTGTCAAGCTCTATCACCCTCTAAAACTACATCAACTGGTATTAATTATGTTACCATCAATTATTTGTTTTCTTATTGCAACCCATCTCAGTTTTTGTCTGATTTTGCCTCTAACAGTCTTAGAGTAACTACTCTGAAGTTCATGATCCATACGTTTTCCCAGTTTAAATACTGGTACATCATCTGTTTTTAGTCCATTGTATCCTACAATTTGGTAAAAATGCTACCTGATCAAAAACTTCTTTAACCATCCCAGCTATATCCTGTGAGTTATTGGACTACAATCAAAGCTGTAAATATATCTTTGTATATACAACAAATTAAAAGTAGGAATCAAGAGGGACGCATCATCACACAATGCAAAGAATCAATAACAGAATAACGTGACTTGAAAGTTTAAGAGATTATAAAGTTCTGGTCTCAATATATTGACTCTAACAAAACCTTTTAATAGCAGTTTGGCAGGAATCACAGTAACCCAGCCCACAGTAAATAAAGGTGTGGGCAAGCTTCAAAACATCTCAGGTGGTAACAGGGTCAAAGCCTAGCACTCTTCTACAAATGGTAAAAAGAAAATGTTCAAATGCTTGAAATACTGTTCTCGAATGGGAAGATTAAAAAATAACACAACAGCCTGAATCTGAAAGAATACAGTAGCTGAAAAGTAATTCCTTATAAAGAAAAAAATAAAATCAGTAAATTCAGTAAGTGGTTATATTTAGAAGGCCTTAGTGCCGACTTTTTTTCTGGTAATGAACTGTTGCCAACCCTCACTCTAAAGATAAATCATATCAAAGAGGCAGCTTTTTGGTCATGAGAAACAAGCACAAAGATGGCCAAGACTTAGCAGAAAAAGACAGTGAAAGGCCGCACTGGATCACACATAGTAGACACTATGCAAGGGATCAAAACCTGATATTGTGGATTTCTATGGCAGAGTTAGATCAATCAGAAGAAACAATTTCATTCACGGAGTTGCCACCCTTGACTCTCGGATAGTAAATCCAGGTTAATACTGTCCCTAAGTCCATTCACCCTAGAACAAACAAATACGACCCTAAAACAAAATCAGGGCAAAATTGGAACACAAAGCATGACATATAACGTTTGACTTTGAAAAGTTGCAGCAATATTTTGTCTTTTATGAAGAATTTAAATCTTCCAGTATCTTGCAGTTAATATTCTGAAAGCTTTTTCTGAGTCAAACTGTGTTCTTGTCCTATTGACAGATTTTGTTTCTATACTTTCTCATACAGAGTGATTGAGTGGATTAGAAGTCACCGCAGTTATTCACAAGGGAGAAGATTATTCATCTGAGTAGGTATTCTTCTTGTCCCAAACACTGCTGACCAATGTGCCAGAATGGGTATTGCACATTGAACAAAATCCAGCTTGTGAAGAAAGCCATTTGTAAAATAAACAAACCAAACAGCTGTGATTACGTGCATGACATGACAGAATTTTTTCTCTATGAAGCAACAGAACAGACCTGTGTCAGCTGGAGATCCTAAATTTAAACCAAGCAGCATCAGGTTTCAGATATGCACCAAACCCACCCATATCTCAATATTTATTGGGACTTTTGGATCTGAAGATGCATTTGCAAGGAAGAAAGATGCTTATGGAGAACAGATGTACTTAGTTTTAATCCCAGTTCTTGTCTGGGTAAACTTGGCTTCTCCTCTCATCTTCAACAGGATGTGAAAGTATTAGAAATGTTTCTTCTGTGTGAGGAAGACCTTACTCATGTGATTACTGGGTTAAGAGGTACAGATTAATGATTGTAAAGTGCTTTGAAATCCTGAGATGAAAGGTATTATGCAAGAATGATGATTTTATACCATTTAATATCAGTTTGTTCATGATGATGTCACGTAATGAGAAAGGAAGTATTTATTCTTAAGCTAGACACTCAGATCTGCCAAGGGAACTTGTATGCTGGCTGCTTCAAATTTTCCATGTTCATGTGGCATAGCTACATCACAGACCTTCACCTTCTTCACCACAAAATAGAACTGATAATACTTGGGTTTTTTTTCCCCCTAGCATTCTTAAGCAAAACTAATGCATGTTTGTGATGGGTGCAAAGCTGCTTGGATGGAATGGCCATATAACACATAACAGGACTATCATTATATCAAACAAGACAACATAATTTCTGTAGTCCTGAGATAAATTGCAAACCACGTGAGGAAAAAGTAATACCTTCTTTTTTTTTTTTTTTTTGTACATAAAGTCTTCCAGTCTAGCACATTGCCTGCTATTACCAGGCCTCCAGCCTTTCTGGTTCATTAGCAGATTTCTCACACCCAGAAAAAGGACTCAGAACAGAAATTATTCTTTTTTTGCCTAGTCTTCAATCACCTGGTTCACATTTCAGCAATACTCCACAGACATTCAGGGCACCCCTCTCCCATTCTAGGTCATCCAATATCTCCCTGGTGAAAGGAAAAAAGTGTCAAATCTCTCCCTGTATCATTTCCCCAGTCCTGCTTGCCACACCTGTGAAATAAAGAGAAGTTTTTCCTGACACAGGGAAGACAGAGAAATAAAATGAAAGGATACAAATGGATGGAGGAAAAGAGACGATCTCAGAATATTTCTGTACCAGCAGTGGGAAAAGGGTTCTAATGTTTTCTTCCTTTATTTTTTACAAAAGCCTAACATATACAAGCTGCTGAAGTGCTATAAAGTGCAATTCTACTTCTGCAATGCTGCCCTCTCTGAAGAAGGGCTTGGTCTCCTGCAGAGCTCTGGGCATGGCAGAGTCACTGGGACAGGGCCACGGCAGCCTGCCTAACGCCTCCGCGTGCTGCAGCAGGTAACCCACTCCTCTCGGACAGACACTAGCAAAAACTTTACGTTTCTCTGTGACATAGCCTCACACATTACATAAGTAAATACATCTCTCTGTGTATAGCCACACAGAGGAAATATTTACACTGCTAAGCGTTTGGATTATGAAAGCATAAATAAAGTGAAGGCTACTGGAGCCACTGTAAACCATCAGAGTTACGCTAGCCTAAGTATAGTGAGATACACTATATAATGTGCACTGTTTTATCACATGCTCTGAATGTGTCAATACTAGAATACTGAACTGTGCTTTTAGGAAAACTGTATCTTCAGTAAGCACTGGCAGCATCTTAATCCCTTTAGTATGGCTCTGATACACTGATCACCAAAATCTAGGGCAGGCCTCTGAAGTAGTTGGATCAGGCTCTAATACTCCTTTAGATCATAATCCTGCAAAGATTTAACATTTACAAATAACTTTATCATGTGAGTAGTTAAATGGGATGTTGGAGGATCAGGGTCAGAACTGGAACATTCAACAAATTCCAGCTTTGGTTATATCTATCAAGAATACAACAGAAACAAGAAAAAAGTTAGAGTGGCTTCTGATAGAACCTGATTCTTAGGAATACGCAGCATTTGAGGACTTATGTATCAGTTTAAAGTCACCCACAACTATTCAGTCCTATCAGCTTCAAAGGATTTTAATCAGCATGCAAAGCTAAGCACATCTGCAGAAGATAAGGACCTGGGCTGTAGCAGTCTTTCTTCTGACACAAATATTCTGCACTCTGCTCTGACCCAATGCCTATTTTAGTGTTTTTCCCCCTCTGTTTCTAAGCCTCCTTTTTTTTTTTTAACCTTCATCCTCCAAACCATCAAGCAGGATACCTACCTGGATACCTCAGAGTGCAAATGCTGTGAGGCTTTTACCTGTAACAACAACCAAGACAAGGCTAGAAATAGGAGAACTGAAAGAGAGAAGCTACTCTTTAATTCAAAGGCTAAGCAATGAGTGTTTATGGCCCTCAGCTGAGCTAGGCTACCTTGCCCTTGTCACCTCAAAAATTTTGGCTGTGGATTTGGCCTCTTACCTTTTGTGTAAAGCACTGGAATTTTAATTTGAGGGAAAATAGTTGCATTTCTTGAACGCGCTTTGTATGGTTTTGCAGAAGAGAGAAGAAACTGAGCAGAAAAAGAGGTATCCAAACAAAATACCTTCTAAAACATCAGGCAGACTATAGATGTGTCAGGTGAGAAGTATTTTCTCAGTCTCTTAGGTTTGCTATTGGATAATTTAAAAAGATTACCTAATTCTGCATGAGCGTTTCTGCCTGGGGATCTGCTATAGCCCTGTTGTGTTTAGTTTGGCATTTGTCATTAGAAAGCTTCTGCTCTGTTGCTTACACATCTTCTCTTACAGAGATAAAATCATATAATATTTTAGGAATAAACACTCTTAGAAAAATGAAAAGTGTTCTGGAAATAAAAGAGGAGGAAAACAACTACTTGGACCTGGAATCTGGTTTACTCAATTTATACATGAAGAATGAATGCCAGTTATTGCATATATTTTTTTACTTTTACATTATGAAGAAAGTAAGACCAGAAAAAAACCCAACAGTCATTACTGCTGGTTTTGTAGATCAGTGTACAGTTAAGATTCAGATACTGTTGGAAGAAAAACTGGGCAAGACCAGAGTATAAATGGTAAATTCAGAAATTCCTGCCTATCTGAAAATTATGTATAAGTGTTCAAATACTTAACAGTGCAAGTTTTACATGTATAAAGGAACAATCCTTAGCATGTTACCAAGAATCTAATTCTGTGCAGAATCTGTCCTTTATTTATAAAATAAATCCATCTATTTTATAAATCGCATGTAAAAAATACTTTCACTGGTGATTGATAGAAACATGTGGTATGAACGCTTCTTTAGAAGTTATCACTTCCTATTATCCTTTATAGTTAATTTCTAATAGTTGCATAATGGGTTGGCTCTTTTTTTACAGACTGCAGTGATATGATGCCTGTAAAACTGAGGTTATGAAATGCAAACTATTTTACAACAGCATGTCCCTGCTATCGGAGAGTAGCTTCCACAGCAAATTCACAGCTAAATATGTCTTCTGTGCTTGTATATTGATTTCACTCCTGATAAACAAATAAAAGTTCCCCTCTATCATTACAGGATGTCTGCTGCAAAATTCAAGGTTTTGAACAAATCTTCACTTGAAAGTAATTTATTAAAAGCATTAATCTTAAGGTCTTGAAAAGCTACAAGTCAGAAATACAGTAGCAGTGGCTAAATCCAGAAAATTCCATAATATAATAAAAGAATTGTCATTTCTAAATGACATTGTTAGAGTTCATCAAGATCCCATATATGCTTAAATCCTTGCAGAATGAAGGCCTATAGTAGTCTTTTTCCAATATTTTAAACAAGTTTCTAAAATTTAGTTTAGAGTAAAAATTCAAGGTAATAATTAAAGTATTTTTCTATACTTTCTGACTGAAGAGTCAAAGGAGATGCTACCATTATTTACTACAGAAAACACTGTGTTAATTAGATTAGGACATGAAATTTGAACACTAATTTATTTGTTTAAAATAAAAGTGACAGGGTACAAAAACAGCTTGCTGCTTCCAAACCACAAAACAGCCTGGTAAGAAAAAAAACCCATCCAAACAAAACCCTGAAAGTTGAGGGTTTTTTACAATTCTATATCTAATAACAAGTTTTATCCTAGAAAAGTTTTATAAATCCCATTTTTTTCTAGTCATTCCTTAAAATACAATGTTCAGTGTAGGGGTTTCCCAGGAACTAAAGGCCACATCCATTAAGTAGCTTAGATATTCCTGGTTTAGAAAAACTCAAAAGCATGAGATCACCTGACCAGCCCATAAAAATAGATTTCATTTTTATAGTTACTGGCTAAATTACTAGTCACATTTCTAGGTGTGTTGAAAACTACCATGTACCTAAGACAGCACAGCCAGTAAGTGTCACTAAATAGTAATTAAATTCCTAATCCAAAATTCTCCAGCACAGAAGTCCTGTCCTGTTGCTTATCTGCTAATAAACAACAAACAACTGTGTATGAAATATCACCAGTGCCAAGCATTCAAAAGTCATGGTTCAGCCCCCCCCCCAATCAGGAGTTTTTTCACAGTAAATATGCTTTTAATTTGCTTTTCACATACAACTGAGCAGGTTATTAAGTCCCTTTCTGCAACCACAAAAGCTTGATATGTGAGCTATTTTCATGTTTATTTTAAGGAAAAAAAATCCAGAAGTTGGAGCTCAACAAAACCCACCAAAAATCATGACACTCGTGATATTGTGAAATCTAGTGATGAGACATATGGAAAAATGAAGTGACACATGACATTTAAAAAGCTGCTTATTTAGTTTTGTCATGGCATGTCAAGTAGACCTATGCAACAATTGTAGCATGCATGATAAAAGGGCTCTTTTATCAAAAGGAATTAAGGTAAGACAGGCAGGCCAAAAAACAGAGTCCAGGGAGATCAAAAGGAAAAAAAAACAATTTGCTTGCCTTCAGGAAAGGGAAAACGTCATTTAACTAAACACCCAGGAGAAAAGGCAGCATGTACGTCACTTGACCAATTCCATTGATAGTACAATTTATCCTCTTGATTTCATCAAATATTAAATGGCTGTACATACACATAAGGATAATCAGCTACATTCTGTTCTTTGTTGTAGTCATGCAACACAGGCATGAGCAACTAGAGTTTAACCAGTGATTGCTTTTTTACCTCTCTGCATTCAAACATGTTCATTGTTTATGTGGATGTAAAAGATGGCAGTATTTGTCCCATATTTCGTCCGTTGCTGCATCTCAAGCCATTCTTGTAAGGTGGATTCAAGGTACTGTGGAGACAAGAACAACTGATACCATGGGGATTTTAAATGGGCTCCCCAATTCCCTGAAGAAGTGCTGTAAATGTAAGCTGTAACTGCTCAGCCAGTACAAACAGGCTGTAGTCCAGCCCCGTCCCCACACGTTGCCTCCATTCACTACAGCAGGATTTCACAAGAGCAACTGGGGGCAGAGCGCAGCCGTTGTGCTTCAAAACATCTGCAGAATGTTTGGATATAATTCTTTGAAGAGGATTTAATTTTCTTAATGAGTCTGAGTAAATCATTAGCCTCCACAGTGGCACCGGGAATACTTCAGGAGATTTCATGAGGTATACTTTAGCAGAGCAAAACAACACAGAGTCATACTTCTTGGACACAAGGTCTCAGAACGGAGTGAGCTGTTCCTCTAATATTTCTACTGCACAATGTATTTTTCAAATAGTGAACAAACCAATCACACTGATTGGTTTTACTGTACCAGAAACTATATGTAAAATTTTTCTTGACAATATAATTAAAATTCTTTCTCATATCATGATTTTACCATAAATGTGCACATTGAAGTGCCCTTATGCCTGAAACCAAATTAAGGAATTATTTTTATAAGTGGAAATGTGGAAAAGTGGAGATCTTAAGCCTTTGGAGCCAGGTCCTTCTCAGTGTTCACTCAGCATATAACATTTACTTGCTTTCTTTTAGTGACCAAAGATCTGAATATTATGCTCTGGAAAATGACTGTCACGGTGCCTGGATGAATTGCACTGGGCACAAGTCTACCAGTTCTGGAGTTCAGGGAAGGAAGCATGATTTAGTTGTGCCGTTCTCCACGTGCCTCTCTCTGCCTGACTCACCTTTCTGATACTTTCCCCGCCCCGACTGGTCATACTGCACTCTGCCATCTGCTCAGCCTATCTGAGCAAAACCCACCTCTTGTGCAAGCAGCAGTCTGTTGCAATCTCTCAGCGGGAAGCAGGAGGCCCATGGGAACAGCGGGCACCCTCCAGAGCAGGCCAAAACACTTCCTAAAATAACCATATCTCTGACCCTGTTGTAAAACTGGCTTTCCTTGGGTTTATTCCTCATTGCTTCCCACCTGCCAGCAAAGAACCTGACCCTTTCAAATCAGCACTGACTTACGTGGCAGGGAGCCATAGGAAAGCTAGCACTTCAGGTTAGCACTCCCTTTCCCCTGCTTTAACCTTTATAATCAAATATCAAAAAGAATGAAAACAAACTGTGGCTGCAGTCATTGGTACATTACATTTTCTGTTCTCACCAGCACATTTTATAGGTCACTGTTTGGCCAATGAAACATAACACGGTGTTCCTTTACCACATCCCATTGCCCCCCCTTTTAAAATTTGAAAACAGGTATCTTCTTCCAAGCTAAATACTTTCAAGCACTGAACTTCACAGAAAAAGAAGGTCACAAGCTGACTCATCAACAGTTTAAAGATCCTGGACAGGACATCAGATCATATAAGTTATATAAATGCCAGGTACAGAGATACTCACCACCCAAGAAAACAGGTGTATGTGCTCTTTTTTTTACTATGATTTATGAAGTAAAACATATTACTTCAGGCCAAAATGTCCTGGGCCTGATCTTCCACGGCTTATCATCAATGTACATCTATATACATCTTCTACTCCCCGCGCACAGAGTGAGCTTTCAAATAAATCAGAGAGGAAAGGGGTGATGTCCCTTTGTGTGAGGCATAAACACACAACAGCTGACTTTTAGAAGCTGACCTGCTAAGTTCACTGAGAGAGAGAAGGACAGTTGTTAAAAGGAGTCTAAGTAACAACTGTAAAGATGCCTTTATCCAAAAAATTTATATTCCAAGCATTCAAAATACAAAAAAAATGTCCTTTGCAGTTACTATTTGGCACCACCAGCTGGATGCTCTAAGGAACTAAAATACAGATTTTACTGCTTTACAAAACTGGAAATACCGGCAATGGGATCTTGTGGCTTATGGTCCTGTACACTATTTTGTCTTGCTGGTAAAGTGTCAGTTGTAAATACCTGGTACCTTCTGCACAAGAGAATGACCCTGCTGAATTTATTCGTTGTGTTGAGCAGCAGACAAGTGAAATCTTGGAAATACCAAAGGATGCCCATCTGTATGTCATATGCCTCTAGTGAGATCTCATGCTGGTGGACACAATATACACCAGGGTCCCACATAGAAAGGGATTGTCCATATCACCTGCCTCCTCACCCCTGTGGATGCAAGTGTTAGTGCAGACAGAGCTTGGTCTCATTCCTCCCAGCCATACCAGTAGCATGTTCTGGGCAAGCAGCCGAGAACCGTGTCTCAGGGCAGATGCTCCAGTGTTGAGAACGTTTCACTCAAGCAGATTGCTGTAGTGCATTGTTGTTTCCTGCTAGGCTATTTCTTGCATCTGAGCTAGTAGAAGGTGCTAACAGTGACACCAGGAAAGTAGGGAGAAAAGTTTTAGAAATCTACATTATCACCTCACAGGTTTTTTTTGCAAAGCCCATCCTAGTCCAGTTGGAGTTTATGACAAACTTGCACTTTGTTCCTGTCATAAGTACTTGGCATATATCACTCCTCTGGAGGAGTACACAATGTGAGCTAAGTAGAAGCAAAACGTATCATTCCATTTTGCCTGCTGGCAGAAAAATCTTGAAAGGATTAAGTTGTGGGTAACAGAATATACTAGACGTGTGTAACCTAAGTGATGTAAAAAGATTACTTCTTAATACAGAGCACCACAAACTTATCAATCGCTCAGCAGGGTTCTGCTGTCCTTATCCCTTTGCCAGAGGTGATGAATGGCATGAAAGGAAATAAAAATGACCTCCTGTAGATTCAGAATAGGTGTGGGGGTAGCAGGAGATCATATCTCTACTCCCAGTCCTGGAGGCAAAACTCCCGCATACAAACATCCATTTTGTCTGAAACTGGATCCTGAGATATGAAGTTTTATGTCCAGTGAGCTCAAAGGCATCATCCCTTTCCCCAGTGACTTTTGGTCTGAGCAGAGTTGGCCCCTAAAGCTTTGCAAGAATCATTTCGCCTTCCCAGCCTGGATTCCTGTGCAGTGCATGGTGGAGGTACATAGTCCAGCCCTGAGGAAGCAGGTCAAGTGGCACAGTGACAAGGACTGAGGATGGAAAAGGATTAGAGAGGCTGAGTCAGTCATAGTAAGCAATGATTAACTTCGGGGTTCTTTGCTTTTGACATTCAGATCATGTAAAATCATGGGATTATTTCAGTGCCAGTCAGATCCAAGTCTGGGCCCTTCCCTTTGTAACAAGCACCGTGGACAAGACAGATCATACCAGCAGAGTAAAAAGCAAAAGTTGAAAATGAGTACAAGGTATTCACAATAACTTCTGCTTCAGTGGAAGCACTGCTGTACCTATAAACAAATAAACTATACACTTTGGCACAAGAGGGGCCCAGGACTGGAATAGCAGGAATGTTGCAGATCAAGATTAATGTGCATTGGCACAGCTACGCAGAGAAACATGCATGGCACCTGTCTCCACGGTGCCTGTCTTGAGCTAATGATGTTAATCTCCTGGTTTCATAACCACAGTATTCAAACCTACATTTTAAAACAATACCTTGTAGATTGTAATGTAAACTATTTTGAGGGAAATTTTACTGAGAAGAAAAAACATGCATACATGTGATAAGCCATCCGAATAAGAAAGTAATATATATTAATAAATGTGTTCACAGAGAAAGGAACTTACCTATTTTTAGGAATATGTATACATGTATGTGTGTGTGTGTAAAACTATGTATGTTCTATTTGTGTTGATAATAGGATAAGCATTAAAAAGTGTGACAAGAAAGACAAGGACTTTTTACAATCTCAGTTGCCTGAGGTACTGCATAGTTCCTCTCAGAAACCCTTCTCATCTTCTACCTAAAACCCCAGAATGTGCTTCAGCCTGGATTTAAGACAGAAATTCCTAGCGTGGATGGGATGCTGGAGAATCTGAAGCCTTGCTTACAAATATCAGCAATAGGCATCTGATTAGTTAGATGCCATTACGTTATTCAGCCATCCTTAAATAACTATTACACTATTTCAGCCACTAATCCTTTCTGAGAAAGACAAGTAAGAAAGCGTTAATTGGGTGACCATTACATGAGTACTATACTTTCTTTAGGACTGAATGTACTGCAAGTTTTGCTATGCTGTATTCCTTCCTGAAATATTCTTCACTAAGCCCTAACTCTATTAATGTCAAAACTCCTACTAATTTTAGTGGGTCTAGGAGCAAACTTTCTTTTTTCACCAGCTAAGAACAACTCCCTCAAAAAGATAGGGGAGAGAGTAGATACAGGATTTTGTAGCCATGTCTCACGTCAGGATAATACTGTATTTTCATGTTGCTTTTGTATGTTTTGTCTTGAAGACAATAATGAATATTTACAAACATACCAGTTCTCAAATCCCAATGAACTCATTCTTCTTATGTAAAATATGTTCTGAGAAAAACAGTACCTTTAACTGTGGGAACTGTATATCAAGCCTGAAAACCTTTCAGTGTTTTTCTTTTTTTTTTTAAATTGAGAAAATTTCTGGACAAACCATCAGAGATATTTTAGCTTCTTTAGGCATAAGGGACTCTGTATACACTTTAGTGAGAAAAGCAGAAGAGTCTATCATTGAAAGACCATATTAAATATTGCACATGTTTTCAGAATACCCATGTAAAATCTGAAAAAAATTTACAGACAATAGGAGGTTCCTACTTTTGCTGTTTTCTCTCAGGAAAACAACAGATGTGCAATTGCTATTAAAACAGTGGACAGGCTGTGTGCTGGTACACCAGAGGAATGTCCTCAGCCCAGTACACCCACTAGATGGGGATATTTCCATAGGACACTCCCGGATGGCGCTGGCCTCCCCAGCCAGCAGTGTTTGGTCTGCCTCGACGGTACCAACATCAGCTCATATTCACGTTTTAGATTCTGGAGTTTTGGATAGGATCAGAGTTAACTTGTTATAAATAGTAATTCAGAGCAGTAACATGCAGTCTGGGACAGCCTGGGGAGACTTTCTCTTTAAAGAACAGCAGATCCAAATAATTTTTTTACATTAGAAAGAACAGATGAACATGTGCCTGTGTGCAAACACACACACACAAACACACACATATAGATGTAATCAAGAGCCTAAATGGAGCACAGATCCTACTGCTTCTTAGTTGGAGTAAGCGCTTCCACAGCCTTTAACAGGCAACTCAGGCATGCAAGACTTTGGGCACAGACTAATTTTTCAATGGCCCTTATGTGTTGGGTATTAGTTAAACTCAGTTACAATTTTTAAAAATATTTCAGGTTTGCTTGAAAATCAGACACTTTGATTTTATTTATGTGTGTGCTTATCTGTAAGTGGTGTGCAAAAGACTGCCTGATGAGAGACACCTAGCGTATTAAGCAGTCATGAATTACAGTGAAAAAGGCACCAGAATGCATTAATGCTGTTTGCTTTTTATAATTTCAATGATCTGATTTTCCAGGACTCCTTAGTACAAGCTACAGAGATCAACTAACCATGGTGATTAACCAGCCACAAGAAGCATAGCTTTCCTATCTGATACTCCTAGTTCTCTGGAAAGCAATATTCACCCCCACTTGAAATCTTCCATGGCTCACTTCCTCCTGTATGTGTTCAGCCAAGGATGATTTGACTATATGTAAGATTGTTTTCTGCAGTCCAGTATTTTTTTCAGTCTGTAAGAATCTGGTCAGTACTTGCTATGCAATGGGGTCCAGAAAGAATAAGGAATTACAGAAATGCTGAGCTTTATGAGGTCCTATTTTATGTATAGGTGTTAACTTCAGAACTGGAAATATCCCTTATTTTTACCCTATGTTGCACAGGTTTGGGGAGCTTTGGGGATATGCTAGATCCACTCACCTCCTGTTTGCAAGAATCATAGAATCATTTAGGTTGGAAAGGACCTTTAAGATCATCAAGTCCAACTGTTAACCTCACACTGCCATGTCCACTGCTAAACCATGTCCCTAAGCGCCACATCTACACGTCTTTTAAGTACCTCCAGGGATGGAGACTCAACCACTTCCCTGGGCAGCCTGTTCCAATGCTTGACAACCATTCTGGTGAAGAAATTTTTCCTAATATCCAATCTAAACCTCCCCTGGTGCAACCTGAGACCATTTCCTTTCGTCCTATCACTTGTTACTTGGGAGAAGAGACCAACACCCACCTCGCTACAACCTCCTTTCAGGTAGTTGTAGAGAGCAATGAAGTCTCCCCTCAGCCTCCTTTTCTCCAGGCTAAACACCGCATAGTCATGATTTTGGAAGATTTCTGTGCTCTATTACCAGTGTTTCATCTGTGCTCTCTCCATCTCTCAACCTCTCTGTGTTCCTAATGTGTCATACCCAGAATAACTGAAGAACTAGTTGTCTGATATTTTTTGAAATCACTTACAATTAAAGTGGTCTTTCTGTGAACCTCCGGGAAACCCAGTCATATATGAACTCCACAGGTCCTGTATGAACTTTATACACTCCACAGCGCAAAACAGATTCCAGAGACCTAGGAAATCATCACACATACCACTGAGCTGAATCACTGTATAAATGTTATCTTCATTAACTATTTATCCTCTTAACCCTACAAGCTGGATAAGAGCACAGGAACCCACACCTCTGTCAACAAGCCCACACTGCTCCTTTTTGTATCTTACCCCTTTTCCATTGCACTGGTAACTGTGGATTTTTGCCAGCTGCATGTAGTTCTTGGCTGGCATTTGAGAAATAACTCAGCTGGTGGCTGAGAAAAGTATGTAGGGATGATCCACCAGAACAAATTAACTCCTTGGTCTCTGCTATATTTCTTTGACACAGCTAGTTTTCCTTTAAGTGTTAGGTGCTATTCAAAATCTCTGCAGTGCCTTTCTTTGTCCCCCTCCTAATTTGTTTATTCAGAAGTATTTCAAATGGCAAATTAGAGGCATGCATTAAACTAGTATGCATTAAACTATAGCTATGTATAACATATGGAAAAAACAACTTACGGCCCCATCTCATTACTTGTATACACCATGAGTAAGAAAACTGACAATTTATCCACAGCCTGCAGTTTTCCTGAAATAAACCATCAGTCAGTGGTCGACGCAAGCTTAATTCTGGACAACTTTCCAGCATCAGTGGTATGATCCAGTGGAACTGCCAGAAAAAGTTGTCCAAGACAAGCTAAAACAAATTTTTATTATATTGCAAGATGGTCTTTGTAAAATCATGTTTTCAGAGAAGTGTTTGCCCAGTCTCTTTGTTTATCAGCAAATTGATACTTCTTCAAATTGTAACATCCCATTAACTTCAAAAAACACTGGTGTATTCAAAGTGCTGTGGGGAACATCTTATATCTCAGTTTGAGTACACATCATTGAGAAAACAATCAGAAACTGAATTTAAAAAGCTGTTCTTGATACTTACATGGTGTTACAAGTCCTACAAAAAATGCCTAAATTAACTTAATGCATGTGCAATGTTGAGATCCTTTCTCAAATATGTAGAGTGAAAGCCTTCCAAAGACTGAAATACCATTGATGAAAGCTTACTACAAAGTGTGTAAACAGTATTAGATATAAACTACAAAACAGAACATTATAATCACAGTCCAGCAGCTGTGACTGAAGGAAAAAAGGTTAGCACCATGGGAGAGGCAGGATGGTAGTACCAGGGACACAGTTCAGCAGTCTTTACATTAAAGCAATGATAAGTCCGTGCATGGTGCAGACTCCCAGGTGCCATGCAGCTCTCTGAGATGCACTCAGGCATCAGGGAGCTCAGCCTTGCATTTCAACAGAGGTTGCAGAATCCCTTAGATTAAAAACCACTTTTGTTTTCCAGAGCTGAAAAGAGAGTGATGAACACACAGTTGAGAATCTAATCCAAACCAGCACATGAATTATACAGAGACAACAGTAAAGACAGTAATGTCTAACGATTCATTTTTTAACTCTCACCGTCATTTACAACAAAATATTAGTCACTAGAAAATACTTTTGTTACAGCTTTGTTGTGTTCCACACTGCAAGTATGACCCTCTCTTATCTTTCTATAAAAATGCTAGCAGTATCATGGTTTGTGTTGTTCAGTAGCAACTCTCATTTTCACAGTTCCTTATCACACAAACACATCTTTATGCTTCCACATCATTCCCACCACAGCAGGGGGAAACATTTTTAATCAAACAAGTGCAGAGCCTGCGACAACTGTTTTGACTGTCATTTAAAAGCTAACCTCACCAGCTGAATAGCTGTAGAGATACTGATCATATCAGATCAATCAGACCCAGTTCTGACCCAGGCTTAGGTCCAGGAATGAGGTCTGTGCTCTGCTGATCAGTCTTCAGCCCACCCTAATTTCAGAGACATCTGTCCATGCCAGCCCAAGCCCTGAAAGGGAATCTCAAAAGAAAAAAGAGGGAGGCTGTAACTGAAATCAGCACCGAGAGTTTGCATGTTTCTTGGTTTTCATGTCAACTTCAGAATATGTCAAATAAAGAACTGGATGCCATACTGGTGAAAATTAATTAATTAGGGGAGTAGTGTAGGTGTGCTACACTAATGTTACGGCTTCTAGTTTAACGGTATGCTTTTTGTGTCTAACCCCAGGCTCCAAATGGAGCAGCCAAGAGAAAGAAGGGAGAGCTTATTCAACACAAACACACACAGGAATGACAGACCAGTCCATGGAAACATCTCTATGCAGGAGCCGGCAAAAAAGTATAGAGTGGTCATCGCTAAAAAAATTCAGAATGCGTTAAATATAACATAGCTGAAAAAGTAAATAACTTAGGGTGAAATTCTTTTCCTTCAAAGGCTGACACAGATGCATGTACATGCAGCGAATATATACACCCACTTGTATGAATTATGCTGGAAAGAAACATATGCATATTAAAAAGCCATAGGGAAATCTGTGCTTTGTGTAGTGTATAATTTTACTAAAGTATATTAAAACCTTGAGATAGATGGCTTATTAACCTATCTTTTGCCCTACACCATGGCAATACTGTAGCCTTCTGGGAAATGAGGCACAAGATATGTCTGTCCCTTGCCACATCTGTATCACAAATGTATCACAGAAGGGATGAAGGATACAGCACAATCAGAAATTGTGATTTGCTCTTGCAGAACTTGACAGATCAGTAACTGTGAAAGTATTTCTCTGACTGGAGGCTTGGGAGCAGTCAATCAGGGATATAAGAAAGGATGCAGTCTTGTGAAAGATAGAAGCTGAAGTATAAATGTCTTATTCCAGCTAAGTAACGGTGACATCTTCCTAGTCAGCTCCTGGCCACAGGGCTGCCTGCCTTAGGCTGTGTGAGTCTGGAAAAAAAGTGAAAACTCAACTCACAAATCACGAGGCAGTTGCCTTGAAATATGTAAGGATACAAAAATCATTATTGTAAACCAGTGCAAGATCCTTTGCATGCTCAGTGGACTCTCTGTTCTGATAGGGAGAAAACTGAAACTTCTTCCTGGGGCATTTGCTTTATTACTTGTTTTACTTCAGTAAGTACCTACAGCAAGATGTGTTTTCATGACACAGATAAAATAGAATTATCAGGTTATATGGTCCAGTTTAAAGGTTACCAAAACCCAGATAAATCAAACCTCTTTTTATTTCCTTCCACAATTTTGTTCCAGAGTAGAGATGCTAGCAAAAAATTCTCAACACAGAACAGAATTAACTCAAGTTCCTACAGGGCTGTGCCCTCACTGTTTATTACTGCACTATGGGAATTGTTTTCTGCCATTGCTACCTTAGAGGTCAGTCAGCTTATAGGGGTCTGTGGAGCTGTCAGACCCGTTTCCAGATACCAAATTCCTTGTTGTTCCAGGACAAGTTCTGCACAGTCAGTAGTCTACACTGCAACTGGAAGGGCAATTAAAACCTGAAGCATTCACTGTAGCTAGAAAAAAACCATTGCAGTAAATGCAAAAGTTCAAGATAAGTGTAGGAAACTGTTCTAACATCAGATGAAGCTGCATTAAAACAGACATCACCTTTTAATATGCTGGAGTATAATAGCGAAGAGGTTCTGTAATATATGCCTTTTTAACATCCATCAGTGCCATTGACAGGTGCCATTAGGAGCCATTGCTCACAACAGAAACATCCAGCATAGTGCATATATGAAATGGCACACCAGAAGAAGTAGACATGTAAAGAGAACAAAGCAGTACTTTAATTTATTATTTACCATAAGACACATAAATACTGCTTATGAAATTTACTACTTTTATATTCATTTTATTGAAGGACTAATCATTCATGCTTTAAATACATTAAAAATTATTAATGTGCTCTCAGCATATACATACACACACACAGAGGTACATGCATATATGTATATCTACTCTTTCACCCCAAGAATTACAGTTCTATATCCTTATTGTCCAGCAATCCTTGCAAGGAAAGAAGAAAGTTATGTAAGAGTTTTAAAATAATTCTCTATGTTCTTTGTTTTTCCGTCAAGAGTAGAAACCTGTTAAGTTAGTAATCTTGTTAAGTTAGGGTAGCATACTAAAATAAGTTGAAAAATACAGCCTACTATTGATTAGTTGAAAAAATTACACTTAAATACCTTAAAATACATGTGAACTTTGGAAGTGAATGTCATTTCCATTATGAAATGGTATTAGAACTGAAAAGAACGATATTACCTAAACAAAACAAAAGTAGGAATACATTTTGTTAAAATAAAAGTTACAAAAATTGAAATACAGAAGGAAAATGTGGCTTCAAAGTCTGTCTCAAATGCCCAGGGAACAGGAAGGAGGGAAACTACAAGTTGATTTTTAGGCAAATCTGAAACAGAAGGCCAACTCTGGACCTGCTCACCAATGTCAGCAGATATCTTCCCTGGGGCAGCCGTAACATGATGCCGAGAGAACAAAAGCAGTGACTTGCACAGGGGTATCAGGGTGGGCACAACAAAGAAAGCTTTGAAAGAAGATGATGGTCTGTCCCTTACAAGACCCGTCTCCTAGGTGCTAGGCAGTCTGTTTGCCCACAGGGAGAAGAGTGTGACCCAGAAGAATTCAGAAATCATGTGAAATCTGGGCTCTACCAGACTTCATGGCATTGCCCTAAAAAGGCTTTCAACAGCGCTGTCAGTACAAGGGTTGTCTCCTAACCCCAAAATAGGGCACACAAATCAAAGATCCTCAGCAACTGATATTCCCCATAAGGGACAAAGACATAACCTGTAGCCTATCTGCAGAAAGACTTTCAAAGGTGCTGAAATAAAAAGTATGCTCCTGGAAGACTAACACTCTTCCAAAAGCCAGAGAAGTCACATTATTAAAAAATTGAAGGGCTTCATAGGTGAAAAGAATGTGATTTGAGTCACTGACCCGGTAAATTATTCACTCATCCTGGGCAAACACACAATACAGATGACTCCTTCATTGCACTGTCTCTGTGTAGTTGTCTGACATCTGCTCTGCACCCGTTATCTCATCTCATTAGAGCATGATCTAGAAAGTTACCATGACTTATTTTGCTGCTGGCTGACAACCATGTTGATTCATTAGTTTATTTTAGAATATGACTGATAGTTGTATGTCTGTGTCTGCCCAGCTCTATCGGACACATCATTAATGTTACCTCAGTTCCCCCAGATTCTGTCTTTGTTACTTTGCACAATTGGCAATTTCTTTTATCCATTCATTCATTTTGGGCAAATTATGGGTGTTTCTTCTTCTTCCTCTCTTGCTTAAGGCTATGTTAAAGTGGCCATTGTTAATGCTTTTGAGAAGTTCTTGATGAATTTTAGTTGAAATCAGTATATTCTCTTCTTTCAATAATTGCTCTCTTTCCACAGCTTATACTTTTAATTCCAGTTGTTCCCTATGGCTAATGAACATGTTGCTTTTCTGCAGGCATTGTGATTTTATTGTGTTTTTTTCGGTTTAAAGCTTAGTCACATCCATCATCCGTCTTTTTTTATTCTTTCTGACAGCCTGTTTCTAAATGATAAATTTGGTAATATGATGTAAACTTCTTCCAACAATTCTTCCTTTTCCTATCTTTGCACAGTATAAGATCAGCAATGGAAATATATCTTCAGCTTCCTGGCAAGTGATATTTTTATAACTTTTAGACTAAGTGCAAAAGCGAAATACTTGTCAATAACCATTTTTAACAGTCTGTGATCCTCTTCAACTGTTGCTGTGCAGCCACACATCTACTGATAACATTTATGGCACCTGGCAACAATGGCAAATCCCTCCTTCTCCATTCAAGCTGCTTTGGTGTCACCACTCTGCCATTCCTTCCAGCTGCAGTGTTGCACCATCTGCTGTTTGTAAAGCATCTCCTTTTAGTGCTTACTTGTAGTTTCTGAGGATTGGTTTTAACAGCGTTTTATGGACAATGACAACCTTCATGTTCTGGGACGTCTTGTCCCGATTGCTTTCATGGTACCCCTTGCTGTTTATTTTCACAGTTCTTGCAGCAATGCGGCAATTCTTGTTGCCATTGCCATCCATATGCCACTCTTCTAGCACATTTTACCTCTATTTTGGGTCACTTGTGATGCTAATGCCACCTAGATTTTATTTTGTATGGGGCTGACAGCTCCTGTTCTAAAATGTGACCACAAAAATTTATTTGCACTCCACAGTACCACTCTAGCCCACTTGCATTTAAGTCCTTGAAAATAACTTGCAAAACAAAGTACTTGCTGTAATTTTTGTAGTTTGGTTATTGCCTCTGCTCCAAGATCCTTTCTGATTCTTAAATAACATAAGATTCGAGGCCTCCATCAAAAGTAGAATCCTTCCTTGTATTGAAGTACAGAGAAGTATTTGTTTTTTTAAAAAATAAGATGCTTATTAAAACCTTTCCATGTAGATGACCCACTCCCAATTCTGTTATTTTAGTAGGTTTATGTTTTATTATGTAAACAATAAAAATTTAGTTTCACAGTCTGCAAGAGATATCACAGTCCATTACTTGAAATTTTAAAATATCCTGAATTTAAAAGAAAACTGTTTAAAAATATTTTGTGTGCATAATAATTTTGTATTAAAGCTAAATAATAATAACAGCCCTAATAGATTGCAGATAATGTGAATTTACAGAGTGATATGCAGTAATACTTTTTTCAAATGCTATTCCATATGGATTATGAACTTTGCCCTTCATATTTCAATAGGAATTTAAGTAAGCATCTTGCCAGAAGAATATTGGAAAAAGAAGCTAGAAAATAGCAGCTGAATACACATTCAAGACAGCATGCTGTTTTGAGTTCTTTTATCTTATCTCAGAAAGTACATCTCGGAATATTTACAAGAGTGTTGCCAGCTCCTGCAATTATTTGTTGGTGGTTTTGCGAGGGGGCTGGAGCCTGTGACACCAGAACAGATGCCTTCTCTGAAATGCCACTTCTTAGTAGAATCTCACTCAGATGTCTCCCATGCTTGGGGATGAGCAGCAACTTAAAATGCTGCAGGAGAGGCAGATCTCTCTAGGGCAGCAGGCAAGTGGAGGGTGTGGTAGGAGATGCAGGGACACAGGGAGGGTGTCTCCCAAATCTTAAGGGACTGTGAGAGGGCTACCAGGGTCCACCTATGCCCTTCCTGTGTCCTCAAATGTAAGTGAGAACTTGAATCACCGGTGATTATTTCTTATCAGAAAAGAAAAATTGTAAGAGAAATTGAATGAATTGGTTTTCACAGAGGAATCCTTGTTTTGTTGTCTTCAACAACAAGCTTGAAAAGTAGATGATGTGGGGAAATAGTGTGCTAAAGTAAAAGTCCATATCCATGAAAAAAATGGATCATATAATGACCCACAAACTCAAGTAAGGCAAGATGGAGCGAACACCTATTTTTTCTTAATAAAATACATTTCTTTGTTCTGAATCATTCAATGCCTTTTTCTTGTGTACTTTAACAAGGGCCATATGCGAGTTAAATATCAGTGTATCAATGACTTTGTACTTGCACTAGCAACTTTGAAGATACACAGTCAGCCGAGAATATTCGCTACTCCTTGTTTGAGCAAATGCATTAGACCATCTTTAATTTATAAATTTTAAAACTCACATCTTTCCAAATGAAGGATTCATATGTTTTTGTAGCTTCAGGGAAGCAGCCAGCTGTGAATGCCTAACCTTTATTGTGGGATTTCTGTTCTCTTCTATTTAATACACAAACTTATTCACCATAACAACCACTAAAATGTGTGTGGCACAAAACAGTAAAAAAAAAAAAAAGGCAGCAATATCCATCCTTGAAGGAATACTAATTCAAGCAAACTTCAATTCCATAATGGAAAGATATACAAAATACCATAATTCAGAATGGCAGGCAATTTTAAAACTGGAAATATTGGAACTGTTCCTCTTACATGGATATAAATAATGATAAACACACTAAAATCTGTGAAAGTAAAGTACAATGCCCAATTTTAGCTGAAATTATGTTCTGTCTTTTGTGAAATAAATAAATAATAATGCCCTGTGATGTTATTTACACAGGCAATGGGGAAATACGTTCATAAGATATATTTAGAATAAGAAATGGAAAATCAGAATATAGGAATGACTGAATTTCTTATAAGGTTTTATCGCATTGTTTGCATTTTTTTATTTTGAAGTGACAATGACATTAAACTAAGTTTTGACTATGTACTAAACCAGAAAAATTGAATAATGAGAGAGTGGAAATCTGGTAGAGAAAGGCTATATATGTTACAGAAGACAAATTACCTTGTTAGGTCTTAATCAATCATACCTGATGGTTTTGATGATGTTTTAATATACAGTTTTGTATTTCTCCTGACTTCATAAACGTACAGGATATGCGGCTAAACACCATCTAGCATAACACTGACATAGCTTCACTAAATCTACAAAAGGGAAGATTGGATTGCTTGTATGATTAGGCAAATCCTTAGACAACCTACTGGCTAGTGAGTCATCTATGAAATTGCTGCTGCCAAGCTGCGAACTTCATGAGTATTTTGTCATTGCTTACTTGCTTATCATTTTCAGAAAGGCTTGAGGAATAAATGGTTGTGTGACCTTTGGGGGATTTCTTGAATGCCTAGAATCTGCAAAGATCGAAGTGAATGGCCAATACATGATCTATAATGTTTTCCTAACACAACTATTATCTTTGCGGTTTTTGGTAGCAGCAAGTGCAACTTATAGCATGAAAGAGGAGAAAACTGGCCAACGTATGACACACATTCTTGGCCAAGAGATGAAAAAATTTTTATCTTCATACACAACCAAAGCACTATTACACATTAGATTCCCTATGTTTTGTTAAAAAAAGAGGCAAGCAAACAATTTTTTCCTCAAATTAAATGTCTCTTCTTGTGTACTACATGTATGATAAAAGTTCTCCATTTCTTACTGTGCATTTGGTTCTTTCTTCTCCTATGTCCTTTATTCCATGCAAGCACATTTTTTTCATTGTCCTTTAAACTAGCTTCAGGTTTCCCTTCCCCAGTCATTTGCTTTTCTGAATTAACTTTTTTGTTTCCCTGCTAAAGCTTCACTGTCTTGTCTGTGTGACTTTCTTTCATACAGTAACTCCCAAGCACTTTTTCTCTGCAGCTCTTCCTTCACACTGCTTCTCTTTTCCCATGTCCCAAGCCAGTCTTCTCACTATCACTTCAAAAAACCTCCCTACTGCTCTAGGGGTTATCTTTTAAATTCTCCTTGTATGAGTTCCTGTCTACCTTACTTCAACCCATTTCATCTCTTACTATATTTGGTTCCTTCTCTTGCAGGCACCTTCTTCATAAGTTACTGTTGGCCCAATTTCACAGCAGCTCTTTGCCCATTTCTTGATTCTTTTGTCCCAACTCTCATATATACATGTTATGTTTGCCTATAGTACAATTTCAAGAAGCAGAATAGGGGAACTGGAGCTAGGAGATGAGCTATGTACCAAGACTTAGGTCATACCTAACTTCATGTTACGAAGTGCTGAAGCTAACAGGACTGGTCACCAAGTAATTCCATGAAATACACTAAAAAAATTGACTCTAGGATGGCTTCTCTCTACACATATCACCTCTAAGAAAAAGGAGACCTGCTTCCCTATGCTATCCAGGCAATATGATTCAACGGTGGCCTGGAAGGATCCCCCTTGATAATGAGAGAATGGCTTAATATTTGTTGATACCCAACCGTCTCACTTTTTGGAACTGGTATCAACAAAGTTACCAACTATCTATCTACTACAAACTGAGTGGAGACATTGATTCATTTCATATGAACCACTAAAAACTTTCAACTATTACTTACTGATCTGAAATACACTCTAAAAAAGATCAGGAGATAGAGTTTCTGTATTTCACTCCCAGTTTTCTTAACCACCAAGTCTTAAAAGCATGAAATACTATGACAGTCCTCATGAGAGTGTTTGTAGCTACAGACCATCAGTTGACACACTCCTCGTGCCCCAACAAAAACATATGTGCACACTTCTGTAAAAAGAATTTACATTTTCATTTATCAGACAATATTGCACTTCCTGGATAGTTAGAATAACTTGGCATGCAGAAGTTTTAAAGTGTAATTTGATTGTATAGAATCATAGAATCATTTAGGTTGGAAAAGACCTTTAAGACCATCAAGTCCAACAGTAAACCTAACACTGCCAAGTCCACCACTAAACAGTGTCCCTAAGCACCACATCTACATGTCTGAATGCACATGGACAATATGTTTGAGCAGCAGGAAGTTTTCCATCCACTGCCATGGACTTATGCATTACAAATAGAAATAAATACTTCCTTATAACTTTCAGAACCTTATTGCCATAGGTCATTATTTTTAAACCGAGCCAATGGCTTGGAGTGGCATTTAAAGTGTCTAGGACATGTACTAGAATACAGCCATTTGCCTATGTACATAATTTGCACTTGTGATTGTAGAAAAGAGTCCTTACCAGGCTTTGCAGTTCGCCTAAGTCAAAGCAAAGTCAATATGCTGTATTTCCGTGGTCTGGGAAGCAGATACAGTTTAAAGGTTTCATCTGGTTTCTTGTTGTCACAGCTCTAATAATGTCTGGTAGGTGACTCACTGCTCCATCCGCTATGGTCATGAGTAACTGAGACAATACAAGGCACACTAAAAAAAATAGGCATTGTTGATTAGTTAGGCCTTCACCAGTTAAAACCTGGAGTACCTTAAAAGGAAAGTACAGTCCACAAAGCAATAAAAATGAGATCAAAGCAAGTTCATATTTCAAATGCATAGCTGCTATCTTGCTAAATAATGTGCCGTTAAAACTGAAAAATATTTGTATTTGCATCATTCTATTTTTCCTGAGTAAAGTACAGGTGCCACAAGATGACTTGTTTGAAAAGACTGTCAAGGATTTACTGTGTGCTGATAGGTCAATATTTCATAAGTTCTTGGCATATGATAATCTAACTTCTAGAAAATTCTACGATCATCCATGAGAAGGCCAGAAGGAGATAATAGAGCTCCACTCTAAACTCTGCAGCTGTGAAGATAAACCTAATACAAGTCCCTTTCTTCTTTAAGAAAATAAAATTAAGAAAACCACACATCTCTTCTTCAATCTGTTAAATAAAGGCCCACAAAGTATTCACCTACACCTGAATGTTGCTCTGGTTCTGACAAGGCACGAAGTTAAATACCATAACTGTTCATAATCAAATCTATGTGTGATACTGTTGCATTTTTTAAACAAGGTCTTACTACCTTGTGATTTAATCAATTCATAGAGCAAGTTAAATTAAACTAGAATGAGGCACAGTTATTCCCAAAAAGTATTAAATTAGGAATTTTTCAGGACCCATAATTCCAGGAAAACTCTGTTGATATTCCTCTCGTTGTAGTCAGGTTTCTCCCAAACATATGTTAGCATTTCAGTGTCCTTAACACCTATTTACTTGAGCAAGACCTGACAAAACTATGATCATTAAATGAATCTGCTCTAACTGCTTTGAAATCCCTAATTTTTTCCTAAATCTTTCCTAAAGCTCCTAGATCTCAGATTGAGCTTAAAAATTTTATATATGTTTAACGTATAAAAAGTTAAACATTGAGCTGACCCAGCAAAATAACTCTGTGGGTTTTTATACTTACACTTATTCAGTCCTGACATTTACAAGTTTCCATACTGTAAAACCCCATGTGAGTAGAAAAATATTTTACTACAACTCAGAGCTTTGTAAGTGCAAGCAATCTGGTAAAACTAATGACCAGTAAAAAGAGTAGACAATCAATACTGTTATCACATCTTGATCTGTCTGGATAGTGTCTCTCCCATGGAAAATCCCTAACTGATACTGTACTAATAAAGCAATCAGTTTCACCAGGGAATTAAACTTACTGCTGACATGCTAAACACTATTTTTCAAGACTGTAGTGTGGATACATAAATTCACTGTAGACCATAAGCATTCAGTTTGTCACTTGTTGTTATTCCACTTTGTCAGTTAGCTGCACTGAGTTTGATTTGCCCTTGGCTGCTGTCACACCTGGCCTTTCAAGCTGCTGTTAGCAGGGACTCATTGGCAGAACACAGTCTCCCGCAGGACGTTCAACTATGATCCTCCACTGACCACCCGTCACTGAACTGGCCAGCCTTCCTGTAAGACTCATAACAAAATCATCATGGGCCAAAAGCCACAAATGGGTACTTTGGTGTAGATGTCCTGCATAATTGGGGAGTAAGGGAAAGGAGCACTGCAGGGAGTAAGGGGAGTAAAAGGAAATTCGCTCTGCAGGTGACAGGGTCAGCCCTGCAGCAGGGCAATCTCTTGGCAGCATCAGCCTCAGCAGCCCTCCCGGCCTGACTCCAGCCATATGGTACAGCCTCTGTGGTCAAATTCACATGAACAGCCAAGACACATGCAGCTTAAAATGATAGAAACTGCAAACTTCACTAGTGTTATTTCCCTCTCTTAACTCTGCTCTCCCTCTCTCATGCTCTCCTTTCCCCTTCAGCGGGGAATTTAGGCTTTCAGTTTCTGGAATTTTTGCCTGCTGGTGATAGATTTTGTCTTTGTTGTACAGATGTTTGACGTTGTTTATACTTATATACTTCAGAAGGCTGCCTTTTCATATTATAGGTTGTATATTAGCCAGACATCTTGCTATTCTTTTTTTTTCTGCAGCTAACTAATTGATTGATTGTTAGCAGTACAATTGTTGGAAACGAAAAAGAACTCAATTAATTGGTAAAAGAACATGCAAAATAACAGATGTTTGAAACACAGAAAACAGAATATAATATACTGCCTTTAAATGAATAAACAATGTGTGGGAAAAAATAAATCAAACATGCACAAATCCCTACCCTGCTGCTTTCAGGAGCATGGTCTTTTGTCTCAAAACTCATCCAACCAGAAGGTGGTTTCTATTCTCCAGAACCACTGATTCAGATGATCTCTGCCTTTGACAAGAGTGCATTCACCACGACGGGGGCCATTTTTGCTTCAAATCCACCTTAAGGGTCTTGTATTGAGGCTGACCTAAGTCTTACAAATTTTTTTTTATGTAATATCGCTGGGATATGCTTTTACTATGTTTCTAGCTAAAATTATTCCATCTTATAATGTCCTTTCTAAATTAATAAATTAATGTGTAAGAATATGCATGTATATATGTGTATCCTGGCAAAAAGATCATACGTGTTTTTGTGTAATGTAGGGGTTTTTGCGTAATATATCTGTTCAGAAGCGATGCTCTTTAGAGCATCTTTTGTCTTAGAAAAACATCAGCTCTCTGGGCTGCACCTTAGCTATTAAAATCTGTTACAGTCCAAAACATATTCTTTGACATCTTTTACCTAACATAATTTTAAACAAGACTTTGCATGAGTCCAATATAAGAACATGCTATTCATAGTTAATCCTACCTCCTCAGAAGCATGCTTTTAAACAGAAGCAGTATTTTCAAAACAGACATGGCTTTCTTCCTGCTGTAAAAATACAGTAGAGATAACCTGATGACAGGGTTTGTTAAATTAAATACAGATGAATTCTTACCTTTTTTGATTTTTTTGTGGTTGTCACTGTTGCTTTAATCATACAAGATAAAAATGGTAGAACAAGTGACCAGAAGAGGTGATCAATACTACAAGCTCCTTCTGATCCCCATTAATTCTGTTTAAAGATAGAGTGTAACTAAGTTCCACCGAAACTTAAGGGAATTTTTCCACTAACACCAGTGAGAGATAATCTAGGTTTAACATTTTCAGTATAAGTAATTAAAGTACCTAAGGCCCTGATCTAGGTTGTATGTCAGTATAATTATACAAGTGTAGCTAGTTTTTGTACTATTGTACACATAGCTATAAAGGTGTAATTTTCTTCATGGGCATTCAAATTCTGCTGAAAGAAATATAAACCAGTAACAGCTCTCATGTTAGCTGCATGCTTTGCTAAGACTTAACTGTAAATCAAAAACCTACTCAGGTACTAGAATAGGAGTACAGACTTGGGCGTTTATAGTAATGCAACCATATTAGAATAAATGTGCACCCCCAAAATTTTCCATACAGCTAAATCCTTTTGCATAGGCACTCAGGGTAGAGCCAAGAAGAATGATAAAGGTTAATCATTACAAATCCTAAGTTTTAGGTGCACTACCATCTATGACAATTTTTCTCCCTTAGTTTGCAACATCCCTATACCCAGCAGATCAAGTGATACCATGGGGAAAAGCACCTAGCTCCAAATGCAGGGAAGAACCTAATCACGCTGGGAATTATGTCAGGCTGCTAGCATAGCACCGTGCCCTAATGTATATACCTGCCTCTCAGTCAGGCTAATGAGCTCAGGCACAACATGGGGTCACTGTGAACTAGACCTGGTTTGTGTCTTGCCGGCTCAACATGTGAGCAAGGCACAGCACCGCTGTGTCCGTGGCTGTCCTCACAGACACAGTTACGGGCACAGGGGACTTCAGCAGCTCCAGGGCAAAAATCTAAGCAGGTGCTCTAGAGTACTGCAGGTTGAGCTTAGAAGACATCATTTGGCTCCTCTGGCTATAATCACAGTCAGCCTAGAGCCTTGTGTGCACAAGGAAGTTATTATGAAGTAAACCAAGGTGACAGCAGAAAACTGGAAGAGCTGTTCTGCACTGACCTCAGCTGCAGATCTTCCATTCTGGGATACAAATGCAACCTCACCACTCAGGCCAATCCCTGTCCAAAGAAAGCTCACTCGAAGGAGCTAGGAAAACTGAGTTCAAATCCGTGAAAACAGTCAGAGTAACTGTGATTGCATTGTAAGCTTATTCCACAGTACTTCTCCATATTGAAAGATGAATGTAGTCTTAATTCACTGCAACAATACTGAATGAAGTGTATGCTGCAGCATCTTGTTAAATGGTCAAACAATGCATGACTTTATATCCTGTCAGCCCTGTCAATGTCAGGGTTGGGTTTTTTTAACTACATTCATCAAAGGCAGCATGGGAGGGTCTTCCCAAGCCAGGGTTTGGGACTGTGGCCCTCATCTCACTGCAAGAGAGAGAGACTTTAGCTCTTTAGACCCATCTCTTCTAAAGTATTTAGGCAATTAACACTTACATATGCTTAGATTGTTTAGAAAATTGGTTTGAGGCCAAATTTACAAAGATATTACAAGCAAGCATCTAGCTTCTATTCCATTTCCTTGGGAGTCTGATGAATAAATACCTTTGGGAACTTGGGCCTCAGGTGTTTTTTTGTGAATGTTTTCATTGTGCCTGATCTAACCTTCAGTTACTCCTCAAAGTTAAGAAAATTAAAATTCTAAATGCTACTTAAGTGTCACCTGGACATCATCAGTATTATTAAGCTGATTTGAGGCAGCGGATGTACTGGAAACCTAACCATAAAGACAGAGGTAGAAAAGAGGAGTATGTTGTCTCAACATTTCTCTGACAGTACAGGATTGTTTCATGTGCCATACTTCCCGCAATGTGATGGAACACAGTTAAACTATTAATTAATTCCAGATAATTCCTAACATTCTTTATTACTTAAATTGTGTAGTCCAAGAGGTTACATAAAAAAAAAAAAATATCAAACTGCTCTATCAATAAACTAAGATTTACAGTGTGTCCAGAATGAAACCTTGTGTTGCACTGAACAGAAGTATGATGTGCAGCAGCTGAGAGACTGAGGGAAGGGTTTCCCTCTGGGGACACAGGGGCCTTCCCATCTCTGCTGCTCTCTACTGCATTTCTGCTAGCATTCAGAGCTGACTGGAGCTGCCTTAGGTTGCCAATAACACTGGATTTTATAGTGGTGATTATTGTAACAATGCACTTGCAGGAAATTTTCAGGACTTAAATAGTTTCTGCAGAAATACTTTACTCACTATTACCTCTCACCCAGGCTCCGAAATAAAATGAGGCTTATAGGTCGGTTCTCTCTTGGCACAACAATGTTGCCCCGGAGCAGCGAGCTGACTGCAGCAAAAACTGTCCATGAATTTCTTGGGGTGCAGCACGAAGAGGAAAAATAATGCGGAAATTGGGGAAGACGCACACAGATACAAAATGATGATGTTGCCTGAAATTTTGTAGAAAAACGTTTGAAAGGAAACAATCAGGGAGAGCGGGGTGCTGGCCAGCCAGATGCAGGATGCGTCACCTCTCAGAGACCTAGCTGATCCTCGGAGCTGAAAACACCTTTTGGAAACCTTCGCCGAAGACTGGAAAGCAAAACACATAATGGCGATGCCGAGCAGCTCCCACCATCCTCTTCGCATTAAACCTGTTCAAAAAATCAAGAGGAGGCAGGCCTCGGGTCTGAAGGGGAAACGCCCGCTGCTCCTTTCACTCAGCATCTCTCCCCCCGCCCCCCTCAGCCCCTCTCCTGCCCGCTCCCCCCTCCC